>NC_143012.1:247400319-247573653 GCF_055824585.1 Amblyomma mixtum
ATACATCACGCATTTTTTGAGTTGACAGAGCTAACAAAACACGCCCATGTTGTAAGCGACAAATACCAATTGTATACAAGTCGCCATGTATTTTTACTCACCCATTTGCGTGAGCAAACTAGAATACTTTTATGGTGCACCTAGATGCAGGTATGCAACATTGCAAAAGAATTATACACCACCGGCAGTCACTAAGCAAGGAGAACAGCTTTGTGTCAATATTTCCGCCCAGAATACAAATTTGCGCTCGTCTGTTTAAGTCTCACGGATGAAATGCGTGACAAGAGAAGAAAACAATCCTCTCCGCTGGTGTTGCTCAGTAGCTACGCCCCACCAAACAAGTCCCTATTGGCATCGAAAATCAATGCGTCTTTCTTTCTGGTGTCCCCGATATCACGCGAGCTTCGCTGATTTCTTGCAGCCACCCATGTCACAACGTTTCCTTTGTTGCCCTGTTTCAACAAAGGGAACATAATCGCTTCTGTCACTCTTTTTGCATCGATCCTTGAAGATATCGCTCTCAGTAATGCCTTGTATATGGCAACAAAATTTTATTCTATGAGGTCTCCAGGAAACTGATCTAATAGCACTTTTGGAAGCGGAGGTGTAGTTGGCAGACAGGGAGTGCGCGCCATTCGCGTTAACAATTCAACAAACAATGTAGATCGAAATTAAATATTGTATTACACTGAAAAAAAATGCGTTGGGCCCATGTGAAGGTAAGAAAATGACGACGTTACATGAACCTTTAATACAAAAAATCACGCACACAGTGGCTTTTATGGAACTAGACAAAACGCTATTTTTTCGCGGCCTTCCCCAGAGAAAACGGTACGTTAGAGATGTCTGCTTCTCAATCCAAGTCGAAGGATTAATTTTTCTTCGCAGTGTTTTTTATACATGAGTTGAAGCCTGCCATACATGTCATTGAAAAGAGAACCAAGTATCTATACTCATTTCGCTATACCTCTTTTATCGCACTTTATATTCATTCACTGAAGGCATGCTTATAGTGTCCAAAGAGGCTAGGGCGATTGCCAAGCGTTTCCTTCCGTCCTAGGACAGTACCCGTGGTTTAGGAGTGTTTAAAAGGCCCTCAAACCCAATCTAATAACCGCTCTTGTGTAGCGAAGTGGCGTCTTGAATAGCATTCGTTTTAACCATTATTCGAGTCTATGGAGCATCACGAAAACGATGTAAAAGTAGAAATTACTTGGAAACATGATGACGCGCATGCTCTCGCGCCACTTCTTCACGTTATTACTTGAAAAAAAAATTGAGTAAGGGCACAGGAGAGGCCAATTTGGGAGGAAAAAATCGGTTTTTGGTTTTCCGTCTGTTGGGAATTTCGAAGCTAAATGGAACGTCATTCAGTGCCGTGCATGCCTTTTGGCGTTATTCAAAAGCTTTTAATGTTCAAAGGTACCAACAGCCAAAGATTTTGTCTTATGTTTGGTCACTGTAGCTGCACCGGACGGCGGCTTCAGTGCATAAAGACGATGTGGTCAGCTCCAATGTTTACAGCCGCAGTTTCCGGAGTCCAAATACACAACAACAGCCCTGCTCAAAGCGAACTAAAAACCTTCCTCGGATCACAATGGGTCTCGACTGAGAGCGAGTACTCTACCAAACATCCCATTTCACTAGGATCATATGCAGTTTTTCTGTGTCCGTGAAACACAGGAATATCTTCGAGTCTTGGAACATTAAAGTTATACAGCTCTAAGCAGGCCCCCTAGGTTTAATCTAAACATGAACTAGTTTTATGAACTAGTTTTGGGAAGCCGAAGAAGCAGTGCTATATCGAAGAACGCAAATGCAAACTTTTCGCCTCGCAAAATAGTTTGTCAAATAGTGTCAAACTGTGAAACTGTTTCGTCACTTCACCGAATTCGAAAGAGACACTTGAGACTGCTTACGTGTGAGAATGCATTAGCTCGTCCACTCACTTTGTGAAAGCAGTCACCCCGAGCTGCGGCGTGATATATTCCTATGCCACGCAGCTTGCTATTCTTCCACTGCATGTCTCTACGTAGCCGCCGCCGCAACGCAGCCGCACACCTTCTGATCTGCGCGTAAATTTGTGAAGGCAGTCGCCACCACTTGCGCTCCGCCTCAAGGGTATGACGCGATAGCCATTGGGTTAATACCCATGTGTGCAGGATTGCATGGTCTTCCTATACTTTACATTCACAGATCCCTGGAAGTCGTCATGCCACTCCTGGCGCAGTGGTGCACCGGTTAGGCAGCGCGCCACTGCCCTGTGTGGCAAGCGCTGCCACCGGTGAGGCTTGTGCCGCCAAAGTTGTCCCAAACAATAATAAATTTCACTGCCACCTCCCAGTGTACACAAGGGCGGTATCTTGTATAGGCACTATCAAGCTAAGGGAATAAGGCTCATATATCCAGAATTGGTCTTCCTCTGCTTAACATTCATAGATCCCTGCGAGTCCTCATACCATTCCTGGCGCAGCGGTGCAGCGGTTAAGCGGTGCGATAGTTCCCTGTGAAGGTAGGAGCTGCCACCGGTTGAACTTCTGCAATCCAGGTTGTCCCGAGCAACCTTGTGGAACCGATCATTTTGTTAACCGCCACCCGCCTGTGCACTAAGATGGCAGGTGCTTCTCTGGCAGAGAAACCTCACGTGACCAATCATTAATGTAACTGCCAGTGCCCTAGGGTGGCTGGTGCTGCCACCGATGGGATTTGTGCGACCCAGGTTGCCTTTCCCGAGCAAAATCGGTGACCAGTCACGAATTTGACAGCCACCTGCCAGTTTGCATGAGGACGCCACCTTTTATGCGTGCCGTGGAGTTTTATCACACACACACAGACGAGTTTTCGCTAAATAAGGCTAGCGAGGCTTACGCCTTAAAAGTTTCCTGATATATGAAGACATAAAAATGCATTGTAAATCAAACAACCGAATTTATTGGGCTGGACTCACTTGGCAGTTTCATTTTAATTTCACTGAGGAAAACGAGCTTCATTACATATCGAGAAAAATGTTGCATAATACAACTGGTTTTGACGATAGAAAAGGCACGTTAGCTGTCTAACTTGCCTGTGGACTACTCAAAAGGAAAGGGACAAAGACGGATGTAAAACACGGATACAAAGAGTCGCCATAGCTTAGGGCTCCGGACTAACCTCGACCACTTGGGTATATTTAGCGTTCATGGACATCGCACAGCACACGTGCGCCTTTGCACTTCGCCTTCATCGAAACGCGGTCGTCCTGGCCGGGTCTGAACTCGCTTCATCGAACTCAGTAGCAGAGTGCTGCAAAAATGTTGAATACCAAATAGTTACGCGCAGGGACAGAAATACATTTCAGTGATTTCAGCTTGCGTGTTGACCTAAGGAAGCACGCGCTTTGAAAGGGTGCAGGGGTTACATGTGTACGAAGCCCATAGGTACCGAGTTCAATAATTCGTTTTATTTGGAATAGAGAAACGCTTGACAGGCGATGCTTGCTAGGAAACCTGACATGTGGGACGTTTGCGAGATATGAAGGAACGATATCACGAATAACCTGGGGCCACCAGCTCGTGTGAAATAGACTTCAATTTCATTTTTGCGCAGTATTTCTTATTTATCTCTAGATTATTACTTCATTCGAAGCAACGCCTGTGCCCTTAACTTAGTTTCGCTGTAAAAGAATGAGAGTAAAAATATATTCTATTGAAAACAAACGTTCTCTATGCAGCGACCTGGGACACAAAACTTACTTCGAAGGCACCCTAGACTCGGCATGATCAAACCATGTTAAGGTGGACACAGCGCTACACTTAGTAGGAGATATTATTTGAGTGAGGTGGACATTGGATCGCCGGGAGCAGTTCCATGACATTGATCAGTCATCCTGGAACGTGGGAAGAGGATACCAAAACCCGATAAGCGTGTTTTTTTTTTTTCATGATGTTTTCTACCTCATTAAAGGATCACGAGACATTGTACTTTTAAAACTTCACGTCCCTCTCGTCACTTTAATAAACGGAATGGAGATTGCATTTTACACGCATTGCAATTCTGCAACCCGAGCGAATTCATGTCCTTGAGCCTAAAAGCCATGTTTCCAAGGGCAGTAGGCAATCAACACGCAAAATAATTTAACGGGAAGTTGTTTTTGCTAACAGCTCCACATATTTTATCTGAAATAATAATTATCCGGTGTGTATATCGTTACGGGAAGTTGTCTTTCATAATCTGCAGTCTTTGCAGTAACCGGCCAACCTAGACTTTCCTAAGGCTAAGTTGGCCGCTCACTGCCAACGTAAAATGCTCTCATGCCTTCTACTGTGTAACCACCCAGGGCCCCCAAAATGCGTCGCTTGCGGTAAATTTATGCCAGTGTCAAGCGACATGGTACATATTCCCTTCGAAAGGAACAGCGGTGAATATTAGTGTAAGAAAAAAAATAGGCGGCGACAGGTACTATTGGGCTCTGGCTGTCTTCCAACGCGTCCGATAGGGCCGAAATGAAGTTTGAACTTTGTGGTATACCAATCCCCAAGCCAAAAAGTACTCGCACATTCACTGCATTTTTCTCTTTTCATCAACACCTCAATCCTTTAATTTTTAGCACCACTGTGCTCGCAGTGCTTCCCAAACTGAGTTGGTACCACATCTTGTGGTTTTCACTTCATACTGAACAACAGTATGAAGTCACTCTTTTTGCACAATACTACATGCTCTGCAGTGAAGACAGTTACGCTGCAGCTACCGGTACCGCTTTTTCCAGACTTCAAATTTTTTCTTCTCAAAGATAATTTACGTAAAAAAGAGTTCTTAGATTACAATGACACTAGTGCGTATAATGAGCCATCTTAGATATTTTTATCGGCAGGGCCTTTATCCTTAATTTAGGTTTGAATCTCAAGAAAAAGTCACTTTTCGCAAGCTTCGTATGTATTTTTCGTAAAAATTACTCCTTTAAACCATTTTAAACTAACTTTATTTTAAGGTACCGCAAAATATGAGGAGATAATAAAATTACTGCGGCTTACAGGTTAATTACATTTATTTTAAAAAAGTATTTAAAGCATTTCATGTTTTCGCTTTTTTACCGAACCAGGAAAACGCGGAAATTCTTTCATGCTTGATTTACTGAAGTCACATGAAAAAACCACAAAAGTGAAACATTTTAAAATAATATTTGGCCCATGTTCTTTTACAATCGACATGAAAACTTCTAACTCAGAACAATTTTTGTAATTTCGCAGAAACTTCAAAGAGCACTCATGTGAGCAAAAGTATCTTTGGGAAAAAAATACTGCGTTGAAAGTCTATTCACACAATAACCAATGAGGCTTCTTTTTCCAAAATATTGGTGGCGGTAGCTTTCGGGGTCTGGGACGTTTTGCGTGGAATGACCCAAATGTGAAAAAAATTGAGGTCATCAACAACTTCACGCTGAAAACAGCACTTGTCTACAAATTCTGGGTATGACGACCACCGGTCGTTTGCCCCTTTAGAGATCCATTTCGCTTGCAGGCAGTACCGAATCGTACACTCAGAGAAACAAAATGAACTTGCATATATCTTTCACGCGCACCACGAAACTGATCACAACAGACGTTTCGAAATGCCTCGGGTATGCATACCCCCGATAATCAGCTGCCGATCACTCCGATGCCACTGAGCAGCAGCCCTGGCCTACGCTCCGATATCAACGATGCTCTTGCCTACCAAAAAACTTATTTCATAATTTTATTTAATTGCCGCATACTATCATGGACTCGATCAGAAGAGGACACTACTTGATTAGCAGCAAACATGCTATTAAATACGTAAACTTACAGGAAGCAGATTGGTTGGTGCGGTACAATTTACCATGAAATAGCCCATGACGGCATGCACAAAGTGGGGTCGAACACAGGTTAAATACTGGTATTTAAAGAAGTCATACGCAACCAAACGACTTCTCCGCAGACAGCTCATGCTACCGCATATGCTTTCATGGCCCGTGCGGAAAGATTCAATCCATTTTTGTGTGTTTTCGCGCTTCCGTTCGTAAATTCGACACAAAGCAAAAGGAAGCTCCATCCTACTGCTCCGTTTTGACGGGACCTTTCAGCTGGAAAAAAAAAATTATTTAACGCCGGACTTAGCTCAAGCTCTTTTCCTTAGTGTCCTTGCATCAATATATTCCGGGCATACGCATGCTTATTCTAAAAATGCAGTCCCCTACGAGTTGTTTTCGGGTCTCTCACGTTCCTGTCAAACTACTTGCGCGTAGTTTGTCTTGCGTGCGTGATCGCTCGTAACGCATTTCAGCATCGCATACCTACAATGTTCTTTCTTTTGTCGGTAACTGGAAGCTCTGAATGTGTGCCGTGTGTTCCGGCAGTAACGGAACAAAAATAACTTGCGACATCCTGTCGAAGGACGCACAGTAATGGGGAAGTGAAAAATACCAAGGCATACATAGTAATAAAAACCAGCGGACACAGAGAACGTACGATGCCTGTTTTCGTCGTCTCGGGAAGTAGTAGAATGAGTGCCATTACGCACAGAGGCGGCCTCCGTTCCTACGACTCTTTGTTGTACTACGAGCTCTCTCCTCATCGTAGTATTCCGCCGTCGTGCGCAGAGGAGGGCACGGATGCACTGGGCGCTTTCTCTGGGCTTCGTCACGTGAGTTTACGGTACGCCTGAAAGTCCCCAGATCGACAATCGATACCCCTGCCTCACTGCTTGATAGGAACAATTTCAGGCAGAGAGAAAAGAAAGACGAAGACATGTGCAGCAGTAACTTGTTTCCTTTCAGGGCACGCCGCACCGAACCGCGAGCGGAGGCCCGCCATCAGAGAAGCTTGAGTTCCCCCCAACAGCACTGCGTAGCCTTCCCCTGATGAAACGAAGGGTGCGTGCCTTTCCTCAGTAAGAAAAGGCAAAAAATTGCGGTCCATTTTAGCGAGTGCCATGCGAGGTCGGCGACTGCCACGCTTGCTTAGATCCAATGGAATGCTGACGTCTTATATTGGGGATGTGGTCCGCGCCGGACAACAAAGTTACATTCTGCCTGCAAAGCGCTTTGATAGACCTATATTATAGGATGCAGTTCCGCATCTACCGGGACAATATGCATTGTTTATGCATCTCTCAGACGCTATCTGCTACTAAACAGTAGTTTCCTCAATTCGTTTAAAACTTGCTTTTTTGCCAATAGTCAACTATGGCGCTGAAACTTGGATCTCCATGGTCCAAGCGTTATGCAATGAAATATATTATATTGACCACTTCGCACAGTACCCATCACCGGCACAGGAGAAACGTCGATAGAGATAGAGAGCTGTGTATATTAGGCGTCAACCTAGAGTTATAGTGGCATCAAGAGGTATTGGACTGCTGAGAGACTGTACTGCGATGAACAGATAACGTATCAATTATAACGAAAGAGAAACGCAGCCAGGAATGACTCACGGTCGGTGGAGCAGGAGGATAGGAAACCGTTTAGTATAATGGCATCCTGACGGCAGATATCGCAAGTATAGAATCAGTCAAAGGCCATTATCCTGACTGCAAGCAACCCTGCAGTTTCAAGGCGTCTCTGGTGGCGATTATGATAATTTCCATGCTCTTCGCAACGAACACTGCTTCAGAAGTTGCAACACCGTTTCTTTTTGGCTAAGAGAAAGACAAAAGCGGCACTTCTGAACACACCCTTAATTTATTTCACCGGAAAGGACAGGTCGTGTTTTTTCGTGTTTCCTCTTATGGATGAGGCAGTTGTATCTTCAATCAGTACCGACCAAAAAGCCTTAAAGGAAGATAAAAAAATGGTCTTTTATAATCAAATACTGCTAAAGATTCATACACAAAGTTTAGAGGCTGGAGCTAACGTGACCCTAGAGCCATCATCTTGATGAACAGAGCAGCTCCGCGGCTTCCAATCTCCAGCACTTTTTACCGTCTTCCGTGGTTCGAGTCGACAATAATACGAATGCTTCCAGCCTCACTCTCACACGGTCATCGCGGTCGCCTTGAATGGCACCTGCATTAAGCCTCATTCACAGCTCGGTGCGCCTCGCCGACAGGTGTCGGCAGCACCTACTCGCGCGGTCTCCGTCAGGCGGTTCTGATTAGCTCTCGTGCGAAAAAAGCACGCAGGGGGCCAGTACGCGGTCGGAAAGGCGTTGAAAGGAGCAAAAAGGAGGCGTGAAGCCTCAGAGCGGCCCCGTCGTTTCCCACGAGAGAGAAGCAGCTCAGCGAGAACGTGGGCTGCAATGCCGGAACCATGGCTCTAAGGAGATTATCATCGCATTACCAACGGCTGCAAGGACCCAGCGCGAAAATGCGTAGAGCGCAAACGTTACTGCCAACCCGTTTGCTTTTCACACTGTAAGCTTCTCAACTAAGACTTTTTTGGTGCTCGTTAACGCGTACCATAAATACTGATACAGCTGAGAAGTGGAGCAAGTAGAAGTGCTCCGCCATCTTGCTTGCGGTCGCTCGGCAGCCTGGAGTTGTTCTTCTGTCCCCGATTGTGTGGAGCGTAATATTCTTGACATTATCACCTGCCGGTGCGGTTGTTGATGAACATTTACAAGCAGGTTTAAGGAAAAAGTAAAATGAAAAGCTTTTGGTGCTCCTATGTTATGCCTTGTATGCATGTTTTCGTTTTTCATACTAGTTTGTTTTCTTACATTTCAATTGCACTGTGAACACTGCACTTAGGGGTGTGTATGCCACGTGCAACTGTAAAGTGACTAGAATGTCGAAACCGGTGTTATTGTGCACGAATACAAAACAACACCTCACCGGAGAAGAGCTCATCAATTTGAACTCTATCGGACAAAAGTACCCCGCTGCTTTCTATTGGGACCTGAGATAAATGGCAAATACACCTACTTTTTCTTGTCTCTTTTCAGAACCTTTCTTTTTCGTCCTCTTTTTAAATCGACTAAAAATTACTTAGTTTAGCCTAACTTTAAATCTAACTTAAATCAAACCACCGGTAACCTCTTCGCCTAATATGTTATTTTATGCATTTATCTGTTATGCGTTGTGAGTAATTTTTAACTCACTTATTTAAAACCAAACGTAACGTTAAGCCTAAGCGAAATGTTAAGCCTAAGCGAAAGTGTACCTAGTGTACACTGTCATCAAGTAACGAAGAATTGTTCACAGTTATATATTAATGCTTTGGTTTCCAAATTACTAAACCTTAAACATAATCAAAGCTGATACCCGACTTAACCCTAGCTCAACCTACGATAACTTGTCACGAACTCATGCACATATTGAATAGCCATTAAGTTGTAACACTTCTATTTAAAACCTGCGTGTGACCTAACCCATCATGACCTTACGTATATCTGCGGTAGTCTCTTATAAACTCACTTACAGCTTTCCTGGATATCGTAAGTCCTGAGTTCTTCGACACCAATTTTAATTGTGAGGCAGCTAAGGGAATTGATAAGATAATCTTAAAACATGGAGCTGGAAATGCTCCAGCATTCCGATGCTTCGCAAAATCTTGTGTTTAAATTTCGTCAAACACTGAGTAGTGAACACCGGCATGAAAAAACCTTTAGGATTCGTTTTTGACAATAGACAATAGAAAACTATAAGCGTCCCGAGGAGGGATAGGCGTACATATTGATTGCCAAGGAGCAATCATAAGGTATGAAAAAACTTACGCTCATAAACATTCTCGCGTTGAAAACATGCGCCTGTACAGAATTTCTCGGTGTCTACGCAGTATATATCAGACTACGTGCGTTCCCGTTTGAGGCGGTCACCAAAGAGGGCAGTGAACTTTTGTCAGGCTTTGCTCAAAGTTGCTCAGCTTTTATCCAGTAAGCTTTCATGCGGTGATCTTTTTGTCTGCGCCTATTTGCTACGTGCGCTTCACGAGTTTAATTCAGTCTTTCTGTTCTCTGTACATCGTATCAAACCCCAATGCGTTCTGCATGGCCAGACCAACACGTTCTGTTTAAAGCATAATACTTGCGGTGAAGTGAATTTCTTTGGTAAGAAAAAATGCAAAATTTGGTTTTGAGCGAATGAAACGGCGCAGTACGTGTACGTCTAAATTCTCGGTGATCGCCTCAACCGTACCTTGAGGGAAGAAGTGAGAAGAACCGAAAACTGAGTGAGTTGGTGCACCATTGAAAAAGTTGGTTGGTTGGTTGGCCTCAAGTAAAATGGCACATACCCACTACGGGGGGAGTGGCCAAGAAACAGGCGGTGAACTGTTGGAAAGATCAGCAGTTTTAGAGGAAAAGGAGTAGTAATAGGGTATAGGCTGACAGACTGGACGACGCAACGACAGGGGTCCTGTTAGCTGGGAGATAGAAGATGGGACGACGGCTTTATGTGCAAATTCAAATGCAACGCATGGAATGGTTCAATTTTGTATTGAGAAGGAACTGACAATGAAAGAGAGAAAGAATTGCCATTCTGTAGGCCTCAGAATTGATTTTGATCACGCTGGGATTCATATTACGCACTGAGATCACACAATCCACGGATGCCTTTTGCTTTTCGCCTGCGTCAAAGCGCGGCCACCGAGACCGGGTTCAAACACGGCAGCGGCTCATTAAGGTACCGTTCGTGAAGGTAGCGACCACTCGCTGAAGAAAGAGAGTTGGCATAAAAAGGGAAGTGCATGATGTGAGCTACGGTGTTGATAGTTCCGCGAATGGAGGCGTCGGTGTATACTTCTTTGTGGCTGTTGTAGGGCAGGAAGAGATAAGCAGCTTGGGCTTGCTGCGTCTTGGGTGAATGATCAGGCAAATTTATTGGGGAATGGAAGGTTGGAAACATCGAGAGGCCTGTGATCTAAAGGTTTATCGGCATGGGGATATCTCTAACTTTTAAGAAGATTCACCTTGCTCTGCTGACGATACTCTTATCCGGGCTGCAGCGATCAAGTGATCGCTCCTGAAGAAGACCATCTCCACACACATATGTCTAATACAGTCACATATCTAATACAGGCCGGAGGTCACGACCAGCCCTGTTCGATAGCTCCGATTTTCTGTTTCGCAGGCTTGAACTCTTTAAAAAAAGTTAAACAAACACACTTATTACATCGGTAAGGTGCTATCTATACCCTTTTCGTTCTCACCCTTCCCTCCGTCACAACCCTGAACTCGACGGCGATCTTGCGCACTGTCTATACTACTCGCCTGTCGCTCTTCAGACTCCTTCCTGTCCCACTCATCCATCCCCAGCCCTCTGCTGGCAGACCTGGCTCCGGAAATTTCGACAACATGGGGTTCTTTAAGCCGTACTGACATCGCACAGTAACCGGTCCTCTAGCCTCCATCGAAATTCGACCGCCGTGGCCAGGGTCGAACCCGCGTTTTTCGGGTCAGCGGCCGAGCGCCATAGCCACTGAGCCACCGCGGTGGCTGGAAATTAGTACATTCGTATCTTTTCTGCTCATTTGGGAATATTCGATTAGCAATTCTTCAGTTACTTCACTTCCGTGATGTCTTGGGCCATTTTAATTTTCCCCATAAAGCAAACCTCTCACGTCTGCCATCGTTTTCGTTTAGATCTGCCAAATTTATTCCAATTGGCTTGGTTCGATTTGCAGCTACTCACGAACACTGTAGAATTCACACAACAACCAGCGGTGTGCTGGCCTTTTATTGTTCTCTCACATTACTTCCCGATCTGATGCGAAGACCAAAAAGAAACGATCTGCTGCGCAACATGGAATTAACAAACCTTTCGTTAGAGGGAAACCCAAAGCATGCAATAAATTCGTGATCACTACAGGGCTTTACAAAATAGGAGACACCTTTTAAAATATTGCATTTGGCAAAAAGAGATTAAGAAAAGTACGCGTTCAAGGTTGTCTTAATACCAAGGCTGCTGACTAAGACGTGTTTTTAGGAACATCCTATTGGTGCTTTTCACCTGAAACGGTAATCAGTGCCCAAGCAACTGAGAGCGTTTCAGCGCGAGCTCTTATAAACCTGGCCGTTAAGTGAATTCCCAGCCGATATCACAGTGACATTACAAACATGCGCTTTTCTTTTCTCAAAACTCCACCTGAATTTTAGAGACGCACACTTTCTACATCCTAAAGACAAACACAAACGTCAGAAGAGAAAAAACTTACAGTAAGAGCACGTCAGACACCTGGTTGGAAACACATAACGGTCCTTCCTTGTGGTGGCAGAAGACTCTAACGGGTGAACGTTCTTACCGCAAAAGGCACTTAAAAGATTACATTTAGAACGCCGTATGTTCCCTATTCCTTTTTTCTCACGTCTGTACTGTGTTACAATTCTCTTTCTTTCCCTGGTTTTCCCTAGCCATTAAACAACGCAGGTTTAGAGTGCGCGGTGAGAGCGTCTCCGCTAGTTCTTTTGAAAACTGGGACCATTTCTAATTGAAAATGTTAAGGAACGTGTGTTGTGTTTCATGCATGGGGTTGCGCAATGTACTGTTTGGATAATACCTATAGACAGAAGGTGTAACTTTATCTGCCCTCGCATTTTTAAGTACTCTTCAGCCAGCTCTCTACTTTGAACACTGTTCCGTTCAGAGTGCATATTGCACTTAACAGAATATCTCTGTCACGAGACAAATGGAGGCAGATTAGACTTGCAATTTTCGCCTTCCACAAACACTATCAGTTACCCGCAGGCAGCAGCATTGTGGAAAACAAGTCTACTTGAAAATTTTGAAAAGAATGCAGAAATATTTTTGCCGTAATTAGTTGCCACTTTTATAACACTCTTTATAGGCAGTGCAGTAAGAATAGCGCGACATATTCTGCGCAAAAAATGAATAAAAAATTACGCTACGATAAGACATCTCAAGAGATAATTCTGCGAAAGGGCTTTATTTACCCTAGATGATTGCTATGATGTTTTTGCTCAATCAGTGTTTCTGCGTCGCTGCATGCCAAGCCTACCAGATCCTGCACTCGACCCTCCCCGATTTCTTCAAAAAAATTTATGCCTCGTACAGACGCAGTTGAGAGTAATTTGCTCTAACATTACCGTCGAAAAAAAACAATCCGGTGATATGACAGCCCTCTGAATTCTCCAGAAGGGTGGAATACTACGTCTGAGTAAAAAAAAAAAACTACACCAGATTAGCTATTTCTTTTAGAGACTCAGAACTTTTCTTCGATAAAGTTGAAGCTTTGAGCGTTGGTCTCACCCAAGAATTAACTGCCAGCATAAAATATTTGTATAATATCTCTTGCCTAGTTTAGCTCCAAAAGTACTGTTTATTTATTTATTTTTTGCAGTTGTATGCTATAATAGCCAGGAATACAAAACACTTCATCGGATATCTGGGAAATGTAATAATTCGCAAAACTATTTGAACAAGAACATAACAAAATAAGTTATAAAAAAAATTTCGACGTTGCTCAAAAGCGCAATTTGCTGATTAGTCAGCCCTAAATGCATAGAGAGGTGGTCCAATTAAAGTACAACATCTGGCTCATTGCGTAGCTAATATATCTATAATTACGCTCTGCAATATTTAACAGAGCGGTTTTTGCTTAGGACGAGAAAAAAATTTCAAAATTGAACGGCATTACCGCCGGAGCTTCCCTTATTATGCCACTGCGCTGCACAACAGAGCAGGGGCTGAGCTAAAAATTTTAATTTGGGATTTGATGACGCGTTAAGGCTTTGTTTTATTGTACTGGATGGATATGCACTTCCGGGCAAAGTTTGTCCAAAACGTAAATAAATAGGGATCGGCGTTAAGCAACACACTTTTCTTGCTTGCTTCTTGTCGGTTCTCTTCGAACTGAATGACCTATGTGTGAATGCGCGCATGAATAGACGTGTGTATCTGTGTGTGCGGGATGGCGTTTGTTTGGGCATGTCGGTGCGCATAAACGCGCACGCGCGTGTTTGGTTGTACCTTTGTGTGTATGTTGTAATGCGTGTGTCTGTATGCGTTGGTGTTTGCGTGCGAGCACCAGTGCGACGCTGCTCTTACGGAACACATTCAGTATGTTAGCCTAAGAGGTTATATGTCTAATACAATTTCGATGCGCTCGAACTTTACAGAGAGGGAATGAAAAGCCTGACAGAATAGAGGACGTTCCCAATTTTCAAAGGATAGCAATTAAAGAAAAAATTAGGCGCAAGACATTGTCTGAGAGTTGTATTCTCGATCGCAATGGAGCTACCGATGGGATGCGCTTGAATGATCGATGAGGAGGAACCGGCATATAGAAACAACAAAGCAATCATGCAGCACTGCTCCCAGAAGCCGTTGAACAAGTACTTCACAATGTTCATCTCACCGTTAATGACGTGAGCACTGTCCGCACAAGTCAGCGCTTTAGTGTCGTGGCGAGAAAGCGCTGACTGGGCGCGAGAAACAAATTACAGGTCAGCTGAAAGACCAGTGCATGAGTTCGACGTTCTTGCGCCGTTGTATGAAGCTTATGAAGAGAACAATTTTTCAGGCGCACTATTTCAATCTGGACGGTTAAATTAGGTGCTAAAGTTCCATTTTTTATTTTTAATTGACAATGAAGTGGCGTTCCGAAATAACTTAGTGGAGTGGGACGCCGCGACAGCAGTACCGTGTAGCATATTGCTTCGTCTTCGGGTAAATCCTGCTTTCGCTCGATTATTTCAACTCCAACAGGTTTCTCGAAGGGCTATTGAGTACAAAACTGAAGTTCGCTAACATCGATAGCCTAAAGCACGCTAACACTATGCGACCACATTCACAGCGAACGGGACGTTTATAAGCTAAAAAAAAAAACGAAAAACAGGTGACGCCATTACTGGCTACAAATGTGGTTAGTTTCGAAAATAAACCCTCGTGCGTCGAAACCGAAGTTTAGGTGAGGACCTCAGAGGCGAGGCTCTGTTACACAAGAATTAACTTCAAAATAGCGACAGCCGGTTCCTCTTATTAAGGACACGACAGATATTCATGGGGAGGCGGGGAAAGATTTACGCGAAATTCTCACAACCTAGGTCCAGACAAGCGTTAACTTACCCGTAAAGAGCGAGATGATTAATTTTCGCTGAGAACATTAAATGGATGGCGATCTCTTGAGTACCTATTGAAAAGTTTGAATAAAACCTCATTTCTATCTTCCGAATAACACCGCCTGCAAAATGAAGTTTCCTAATGGACAAAGCAGAAATCACTGCGAAAGAACTAGCAAGACACCCGCTAGAGCAATAAGTACAAGTACTAATTTTAGGACTTCTTTCACATTTAATACTGGTGGTTTTAAGCACATGATTGCGCTTAGCTTAATGTTTGGGTAAGTTTAAAAAGCATATTTCAGAAGTGAGAAGGCAGAACACAGGTACTGAGTCGACGTCTCATTGGCTTCATTCTCGATAGAGCGCTTCACTCTCCAACAAAGTCCTTCTGAAAGAAAGGGCAGGGTTTAGAATGTACGCAGTGATTTTGTATGTTTTAGTAGTGTACCAGAAAATGTAGAGAGGCACACCAGATACTTTGTACTGCTGAACACCTGCAACAGTACACAATGAGAGAGTTCTAATAAACTAAAAAAAAAACCTGATTTCTTCATCAGTTTCCTGGCGTGAATGATCATTCGTGTCGTGCTTATCAAGGTCATCAACATTATCGTCATCAGCCTGACTACGCCTAATGAAAGAAAAAGGCCTCTCTCATATATCCCCAAATTAGCTTCACCTGTGCTAGCCGCGGCCAGCTTGTACGCGCAAAACTTCATATCTGCCTAACTTTCAGTCGCTCACGTTTATACGCTTGCCATGTCTTCGAATCCAGTCCGTTAACCTTAACGACCATCGTTTGTCTTATCTTCCAATTACACGCTCTTGCACCCGGGAAGCAATTTTAACTTGACTTATATTCCAGAGTGTATCGCAGAAAGCTACAGTAAGCAGCCTCATTCACTGCAATCACGCTTCATGAGCGAAAGCGCTTCATGCACAGAGACGGCGAAGAAGGTAGGTCTCGACCAAAAAGATAAACTCGAGAAAAAGAGAAACTGAGCAGGGAGCGACGACCGCTCAAGAATTTTGTTTACACTGTGCATTCGGGCTGCTGTGTTTCGTTTTGTTCCCGCCACGGCAAGACGTGACTCCGGGACCATCTTGCCAGCGGCGGAAAGAACGCGACCGGCTCCATGGCCTGTTCCCAGAAGCTAGAATACAACCTCCGAAGAGCCGCGCCATATTTTTGCGCGGCTCGTAAACAAACCTGTGGCAAGCTTCCCCTCGAACATTTCAAGCTGCCCCACGTCTTTCTTCGCTAGGCCGCCAATCAATGGGCACAAAGTTTTTAAGCCACAGCCATGTGCGCTGTCAATGTCCGTACTACATAACAGGGAGGCGAAGTCTTTTTTGTGCAATGAAATGCGTGCTAATGAAAAACGCACCTGTCACAAGAACGCCCAACAGAGGTCTGATGACGCAATAACAGTTTTAAGAATTCACGGACATTCTAACAAGCCTGTAAAACAGAAACAGGAAGGAAAAACGCTCTCGAAGCGGCCCACTGCGAGACAGATGTCAAATTTGCAAGTGAACGCAGAAACAGGGAAATACCTCAACCGTGAAAGCTCATTTTCAAAGCGACTTTGAGAAATTTGGTGATGTTCGCCAAGTGTTAAATATCTATGAGCCTTTCCTAAAACTAAAAACAAACTCATTTATTTAAATCCTTTTTGCTATAAGCAGTTCCAGTCGCTCTTAAACACCAAATTCAGCGAGATGTGAAAGTCAAACCAGTAACTATACCGAGTATTATAAAGGTCTTGTACTGCTACTACTAGCAGAAAATTGGACGTAAGAACGGAGAGAGACCAATACACTTGTTTGGAACGACTGAACTGCGTTCCGTAGCTCCCAAAGCTGTTGCGCACTGGAAGACAAATAATTATGGTTAAATGTTGTTTAACTGCCAATGCTCACATCCAGACCATATATAACCAAATTCTGTCGCTAGATATCGTGTGTTCAGCTCAAAAAAAACCCAGAACGTGTTATAGAAATTCTGCCCTCTGTAGAAAACAATTCAGGAAAAACACGCTTCCACCTGCATATTTCCGTTCTTTTTGCCTTACTTGTTACGGGGGATTAGCGCCAGCCGGATAGACAATATGCAAATCACAGAGCTTTCGAGGGAAACAAAGCGATCTTTCCTCTGTTTTCTTCAAAAACCAAGCTAGCAATGTCACGCCTTTTAGGAAATAGAGAGCCTCGGGCCACAGTCTGTAGAAAAAGGACCTGGCAAAGCAACAGCATAAGCCAACTTCCAGTGGTCTGAAACTCAAATGTTTTGGCTAAATTTTTTTGGTGATAATTGTATTGGTACCAACTCTTCCTAAATGGCGTAGGCTTTTTCTTGCTGTGTTGCACCCAAATATTCACACCTTAACCTCTTGATGAGTGAGAATGGTGTCCATATCGGCCTATGTTACGCTGAGCCTTGGAGGTAGCCTTATCTTTAAGTACCTTTTAGGGCCTCTGGGGCCTATGCGAGGGGGTAATGGCGTTTATGTCACACCGTTAGCTGTCACCTGTTCGCAGTCTGAAAAGGCCGATATGTCCGAGTGCTACTCTGAAGCGGCCACAGAAGTCACGTGAAGGAAATTCCACTGCCACCATCCAGTCCAAAATGAGCTGTGGTGGCGCCATGACTGCATTCACTGCTTGAATGACGATACACTTCGCAATGAATCCCACGGCGTGGCCATGGCTGCCCGCTGCAGTGATCGGTCACTGGCGGACCCCATGCGTGACGAGAAAGGATCGGAGAGAGCACAGCAGAGTGGATGGACAAAGAAGAGAGGAAGTTGCTGACCACGGCGATTCTATTCACGAAGGATGCGTACATTATCGTTTCTTCCCTGACAGCGACACAAAGGAGCTTGTTACGGAGAGCATCGTACAACGTGGACGATTTCCTTCTTCGGGTCTAGCTGGCAGGTTTTATCTCTCTTATAGTCGTTTTCTTTTAGATGCATCAATCTCTATTCTCTCTAGCATAATTAATAAAAGGATATGCATTTATACATCTGCTTTCCTTGGCGAAAAAAAGTCGTGACGCAAGAAGGTCATTCTGCGGCGCCATTTTGTTGTCAGCTACACTGCAGGAAAAGAAGCAAAGGGTGTAAAACGTTTAGCTTTAAGGAACGACTTTCTCCTATGGCATTTGTTTATAAATAAACATTATTAAAGCGATTGCTTTAAGCGCCCCGCCGTGCTGAAAATCAGGTCTCGGCGTTGTAGCGAGAAGAAAATCCATATCGGTCGAGAAGGCGGCTGTCAGACGTGAAGTCGTGGTTCTGAAAAGTGATTTTAATCCATATAAAGATGCTGACTAAGTTCGAAACATGACTAAACCATCATTAGGATCTGTAGGTATACAAGGTAAATGAAGTGCTCTCGAAAGAAAATTTAGGTAAACAGTCAGAAACTGATACCAAGACCTTTGGTTGGGAGCAAGACACACTGCCCATTTTCCACGTGGGCATGTTCGTACAGCCTCGTTAAAGCGGAGCTTTATATCACCGAAAAGCTTTGTAAACATTATTTATTCATGCTGATTGGTGACGGCACGCGGCTTGTCTCAAATGCCTTGTCTCAAATGTTCGTTGTCAGCTTTGAATTGCGCGCGGCTGTTCGACGACTACCGAGCACGCTTGTTGCTACTCTGCTGCCGAGTCAATCAGTTGTTTGTGGGCACAGGTCTACTGATTTCTTTTGCGAGCAATTTTCGCTGTCTTTGTGACCGCCGGGCTGCCGTCACCACTACGTGATAATACGTGATGTGGTACTTCGTATAATAAAGAAACGATGTGCGAGTCAGCGTTTGGTGAGGAGCCGCTGATAGGACCCATTAACGGTTCCATACGGTACCCTTAAAGGTAGAGAGCAACTTTCCCTAATTCTTTTTTTAATTTTGTGATTTAAGACAATGGACTAGAAATGCCAAAATATAGGAGATGATTGCACGTTGTACAGGATGGAAAAGTGTAGCATCCCTGTGGTGAAATGGTTACTTTGCACTTTTCTCTTTTCCTCTTAATGTGATTGACTCAGGGGACGCCATTCTTTGGCTATAGCTACTCTTGATCCGGTGCCGACGCTAGAACTCAACGAGTACCACCGCTTGATCTATATACAAAAATCAATGAAAACTAATTGAAATGGAATAGAAACAGAAACAGAATTGTGGTATTACATGGGCCCTGAAAACCCCTGCTTTGACCATTTATTTATGGAGATTCCATTGAATATATCATAGAACAGTGTAATATTATAAGGTAGTGATTAATTAGCATGTATAGTAATGTGTAGTATACTATGGTACTTTACAGTATACATGATGAGAGGTATTATAACAGAGCTTAGTACCGCACGGTTTTCGTCTGCTTCATAGTTTCTGAATGGGTGCTCCTTTGTTCTTCTCCTATGGCTTCAATTATGTTTATTGTGGCTCTGCGCCTCAGGGTCCAAGTCATTAGAGAACCGAAGTTGTACAAAACAAAATAAAATCACAATGTAATAAATATTTAAATTTAAAATGATGCGTAAACGCACACACGCGCACACATTTCTCTGTTTAAGCCGTAGCTGTACAAATGGTAACAGGAGTGATGCGCGTCAGACATCTGTTTTAGGGCATCGAATCGACGCGAGGACGCTTTTCGGCTGTACTCGAACGTTTGTTGTGATTACCTAAGAAACAACCATGCCAACCGCTCAAACGTTATTACGATAAGGAAGTTTTTTCATACTGCGTTAATGTTCTGTGTGACTCCGACAGTGTGCTGTGATGAGAATACCTCAGGAGGCAAGAAGTGGCGGTGGCTTATTGGGCCTGTCTAGCCTTAGGCTCTGGAACTTTGTTACCATGTTATTAGTGCAAAAGAGCGCTACACTTCCTTCCCCTCTCAACGCGTGTTTTTGCGCTGTTAAGTTCAAAAAGAACATTTCAGACCGCTGAAATATTCATTCGACATACGAGAGCGCTGCTTATTTTCTTCCGCATGACTGATATCTTCAGACTGGCTGCGCCGAATTCTCCAGATCGAATCGGTCAATTATACTTGCAGCATGAGCTCAGCTCAGTAGGAACGATACTAGAACTTCGCATTGAATACGGGCATTGTAAAAACTAATGATATCATTTTCATACGAGCCAGTTCCGGGTGATCTTATCAAAAATTGCGGCGCACCATCATTCACGATTTCATGAACCGCAAACGTGCTCGAAAATAAACTTGATTTGGATGATGCAGCTTACAATACAATTATAAAAATAAGGATTCGGAGACTCCTTACGCATCGTAGATTGCATTACGTGAACACAGGTCAGCTAAGACGTGTTTACTATTTTAATCAATATTTCGTCCCGGCTGCATGCGACTCCCGCCATTGCTGCGACCTTACAATGTTCAGAAACTTTCTCTGCTCTTCCTTCATGCATTATTAAACCTTGCAATGTATTGTTAACAAATATACTCGGCTGTCAGATCAGATAGTGCCCTCCAAACTAGACTCCAGAAAAATTACTCTCAGATTGAGCTTCATGTCGTGCTTCTTTCAACACAAGTGATAGTATTGACAGGATAGTACTTGTGTGCATGATTATGAGAGTAGTTCCTAGTATTCAATCTCTATTTTAATTGTTTTCTCTTCTCTACTTTTCGTCTTACTTTGTACTTTGCTTGTAAAAGTATTATAGGATAATCTCAATTCTTCAGGAAACGGAATAACAACAGCTGCTGTTCTAGGGCATTGTATAATGAGCAAAGAGCCAGCTGAAGGGCACTGATGTCGTTTCAGAGTGCGTGTAATCTTGCGCTCACCTTACAATTTTGTTGCTACTACCAATGTCTAATAATATTTTATATTTAAAGCATGGTGGTGAACGTCGCAGTACCATCTCGCTAGCTGAAATAAAAATCTGACGCTCCTCCATTTGGTAAGAGTAGACTTGAGCACCTTGATCACTATCTTCAAGCGTATGGTCTCTACCCGAATCTGCATCTGAGAAATAAAAGCCAAGGAAACAAAAGTGCAGCTGCAACGGAAAAAGAATGGCACAAGTGAATCATGATCGGAGCGAAAAAATCGCGACACGCGGCGCTATTGTTGCCGAGTACACCGATAGCGAGAGTACCAGGAACATTCCATTTCCTAAAGCGGGGGTGGCCGGCAGAAAGCCGCCCACCTAGACATTCGCCCATCAGAAACGCAACATCTTAAACGGACGCCTGTAGATGTCTTATCACCCATACCATGCGCTAAGGCGGCTAAGCACATAATCTCGTTTTATTTATTTTTTTGTGCTAGCGTGGCGAGCAACGTTATCTTTATCACCGTTTTCCTTTAAAAATGTGCTGGGGATGGACTGTCAAAAGTACTGTGTGGCAGTGCCTGCTTTCGGATGGGCTGCTTTCTGTCGGCCGCCCCCACTTTGGAAAGTGGAATGTGCCAGGCACTCTCGCTATGTGCGCATACGGCTACAATAGCGCCGCGTCTCGCAATTTTTCCGCTCCGGTCATGAGTAACTTGTGCTAATCTTTTTCCGTTGCAGCTGTACCTCGTAACATTATGACAATCTAGAAACCTCGATTATTTCGACAAATTCTGCACTGGTTCTGTTTTCTTGCCAAGCGCATAACGTGCCGCTGACCATTAAAATATTTTGGTGAACCATTTGCAGCAGATTAGTGTTTAATGAATTACGCTTACAGTGATCCATTCCATTTCACGCTGATGACCGCTAACGAGAATGGTCCATGGAGCATTGTTTCTTGTGCGTGTGCGCATACTCCGATGCCAGGTATCAGGGCCCCATAGTAGCCACACGTGAAATGTCTCAGCGCATAAACAGGAGCGCCATTTAGGTACCAGATTAGCGTGTTTTGACTTGTGCCCTCATGGAATGTGCGCCAGGCAGAACAAAGCAGCCCGAGAGACGATTACATGCCCGCTTGAGGCCCGCATGGTCAGACACAGCTTTGGCCAGTGTTGAATTCCGGTGACACATTTCACGACGGTCGCTGACAGTTTGATCAGAAATGTATAAACCATGGCCACCCACGCACGCCACCCGTTTTTCCGTTCACTCCGAGGCTCTGGCCACTATCTAGGATCCTCATTTTGTTAGCAAAACAAAGCAACGCTGGCCCACAATTTTACGCGGGGGAAAATTTCTGTATAATGGTTGGAATTTTGTCTTTATTAATTTTAATTCGGAATTCGCTACGACTTCTTGCCTCGAACTTTCCCTAAAAAGTCGAACGCTGGCCAGAGTTTTTCAGTGTTATTGGATAAGGCAGCCATCATGCCCTAGCGAGATGAGGAAATATCATCAGTGCCGATCTTGCTATGTTTGATATAATCTTAGCAACGGCTAATGTGGTTGGCTCTTGTGCTCGTACTTTTACACGATTAGGAGCACGGGCGAGATGATCCGCCTAAGGCTGGTAATGTTGAGTCGAGCTAAGAAGGTGGACATCTCGCATGCATGATTAACGGCAGCAACGAAAAGCGAGAGAGGACTGAATTAAGCATTTTTCTGCTAGTAGCAGCCCACTTGTTAAGATATCACAGCGCTATCTGCCAGTAATTTCGGCGTCGAGACGTAAAAATAATGGCATCCTGCAATATAAATAAACCACTTTAAAATAAAATCCATATTACTTTGACGCAATTTCCTGAGACCGCTAGTACTCTTATTAAGCACGCTCTTCTGAGAAGATAAGCCCAGGAGGAATATGATTCACTTGCAGGACGGCAATACTGTCTGCAATAATTTTCAGCGCCCCTATGCATTTCAATGACTTAACTGTTTTCACACTTCTTCTACTAAAACATTCCCAAGCTTCAGTATCTCGGAATTTCATTTTCGGGTGTGCTAGTCAAGCCGTTCTATTTTGTGTTTACCCATTGGTGGCAGCACTCTCCTCAAAAATACGCTGACGGCTACACCAGAGTAACATTTATCTGGGATCATTTTATTCGCAAGATGTACTGAGCTTAAAGCATTGCATTTGTTGCACATTGTTTCCTTTCTGTCTTGCTAACAAAAAATATCACGCACTCTCTTTTTACAACATCGCATTTGCAGTTAAAGAACAGGTAATCGGTGTTGTTTGAGGCTACAGTATGGAACGAAAGAAATGGTGTCAGGACTCTTCTGAAAAAAATGCTTGATAATCAATTTATAAAAAATCATCGCCAGACGAGCGTTATCCATGGGAATAAAACAATGAGAATGTGCAAAAATGCAGTAAACTTGCTCATATCTAGCGCTTCCAACACTGATTGCACCAGCCTGCAGGTGACGTCATTCTCGTATTGTGGCACATGTGGAGCGTCTCGGCGCATGTGGACCGGAACGTACGGTGTCACGAAGCAGGCCAACTGCGTCTTGCAGCGTCTATTCAGCTAACTTCCGCCAAACAAGGAGGAAGAAAGTATAAATCTGATATGCTCAGCACTGCAAAAGCGCCTCTGCCCAAGGCGTCTGCACAGAAGATTTTTCAGTAGAAAAAATAAAGTCTTGCCTCCCCCGTAAATTCAATCTGCGCCAGTGTTTTCGGTTCACCACTGGGTCTTCACTGGTCGACCCAAAAAAACGGCTACTCCCACGCCTTGCTCTAACGTTTCAGCCGCACTGGTCGTGGAGAATACAGCAAAACCTTCAGCTTGCAGACGTTCCTAGTACCGGCAGACTATTTTCCATTTACTTCATTTCCTTTTCTTCTCTTACTGCATTTCTTGTTTAGTTCAAATGAGTACTGGCAGCACCCGATTCTGTGTTTTTCTTCTGTCACTCCTGCGGGGCGGTTTCTCTCTGTTCACTACAGCAATTCCTGCATTCAAGTCGTCTAATTAGCTCCACCTCTGAATAGCTCACGTCTGTCCCTCTGCTGATGAGAATCGCCGGCGGTAATTTAAACCCCCGTCGCGCGCTGCCTTTCCGTGCGCTTCTTTGCTCTTTGTGCGAAGCTGCCGTGGCACACATTGCGCAATACACCGTGGAGAGGTCAACTTCAGCGTCGAATGTCGTTTCATTTTTCTTATGAGGAACAATTGCCTTCTTTACCAATCGACAAGAAATTGTACGCCTGACTCTAGTTAAGGCGACGGTGAAGAATTTTGACGGGGTTATGAAAAAGGGCCCTGAACAAGTAATGGCGAAAGTTCACGGACTTTATTTTTGTCGTGCACTAGGGAGAGTTCTTTTTCTTTCTTTTTAACTTTATTTTCGTTTTTGCCTAACAGAGAGACTTTAAAATGAGCAGATCAGGCAGCGTTCCATGCTGCGTTATTGTTCTTAACTTTTGGACAATCCAGAGTGCTGCCTCCTGTTTTAGTGGCTCGAAAGTTACCGATATCGAAAATAATTTTTAAACAGAAAAATCTTAGGTTACATTTCAACTTTTAATTTCTCTGTGAACGCATTCCAGCTTGTCTACATAAATTCCTTCCAGATGATTTCGGACTTATTGTGAAAAGCACCCCGTCTAATATTTCGACCTCTGCTCAATCTCAACTCGCCAGCAGTTTGCGGTGCACTGCGTCATTGCAGCACAGAAAGTTTTTTTTCCCTTCGGTATTCTCAGATTCAGGTTCGGTATATGCGTCAAATTTTTTAAAACCGCGTTTACAGTAGCAAAAAAGCCATACAAAGTGGAATGCGTAGAGCACATAATGTTATTGGCTACATCCTCACAACCATGCTGGCTTGTATAGTTAGCGCGGCGTTACATAGATGCTCAAAAATCGGCAAAAATGAGTATCAAACTTGGCCTCCTATCCTCTTGGCCCTTTGTTATTCATCTCTGTTACGCTTCGTTTCATCTGGATGCCTCTGGCTTCTGTTGGGCAACCGTTCCGTTGGAATTCAGGGAAGTGTAAATAAAATACCATTCCCAGTTGTCATAGCGACGGAAGACGCTGTTCATATTACATTGAATGCATAGCGGCTATGATTCAAGTGTTCGTGTGTCTTGCGGCTTTCTTGAGATAAATATGACCGGCTTGGCGGACTGGGAAGCATCAATATCAGGGGAATATTTTTCAGCCTCTCCGACAGGACAAGACGAAGTGAGTCTCACGGGAAGTGTTCGCTCTGCCTCCTCCGCGCAACCTCACTCGCCGCGTGTGACACATTTACGGTCCTACTACATCTTCGATTGCCACTTCTGGATGGCGTCATCCATCTTTTTGTTGATTTTGCCTATCTGAAAGGTTACCTCTTCGCGTTCTTTTACCCAATCACACACTGCCTTTTGTTGGCCTGTATTTTACGCTTTCTGGAGTGGTCAGATACAAAAAGCTTCAGAAATGTTTTGCCATTTTACGGTACTTTCAGTATCTGCTCTACGTGAGCTTTGCGATAAGGCCCGATTAAGAAAAATAAACAGTTCATACAACTGTTTATTTTGTGTTACTGATCATATTTATGTGTATGCGCGAACAAATTCGTTCACATGTTTATAATCTTTTGTGTGTGCCTCAGCGTTCCTTTGTGTGCGTGTGCGAAAAAATAGCAACCTAGACAGTGGTGCACTTATAGTATTTCAATCAATAGCCTAAAAGTCACAGAGCGAAAATTCTGCCAATTCAAAAGCAGAAATAGACAAAAACTTTTAATGCTGAGCCAGAAAAAACGCAAATTAGCGGTGTACATCTTTTGTTGCTTTCTTCGTACATCACAGATAGGACAGATGCCTGTGGTGCTACCATTCAATGGGAGGCTGCCACAGCCTCGTGCCCGCCACATTGCCCGTATTTGCTGGTTCGAATTTCGCGCAAGTGAAACCAAGCAACACCTATACACACCATGCCGGGCGCTTGTCTCCACTGGCACAGATATCAACCCGTTTATTCTTCACGATCACCCACTGGTAATTAGTGGTCGGCACCATGGCAGTATCCCAAGTTACATACGTTGATTCTGGTATTTAGAACGAATGCAACCCGTAGGTCCTTTGTTTTTCCACCTAAATGCAGTAACTTCTCTCCGCCGTCAAATTCTTTCCATATTATCAAACAATTTATTACCGCACCAGCAAGGCCTTCATCGCATGACGCAGGCTTCTTGGCGCTTTGAACCATGGGCACTTGAAGAGAGGCGGACATTGCTAAGAATTTTTCCATGTCAGCAAGGCGGTGCTCTCAAGGATGTGAGCCATTCCAGAAAACAAATCCCTTTTCCGAACTCATACCCAGGCCACAGAAAAGGCCGAAAAGTTCACACCAAGTTCGCTGTGGACGAAGCCCGGAAAAGAAGAAATCAGAAATTTTCTCCACAAAAGCATTCTTGATTGCGAAACCGTATTTGGACTAAATTTTTTCATATACTGTAAGATTTCAACATAACGATCAATATTTCCGCAGATCAGCTGATGGCTATCTTGAATTCTTTTCTATTAAAGTTTTTGTAATTGTCAAAAGCGCTTCCTATTGTTTTTCTATGGCAGTCATTACTTCGCTAAGTTAAAACAAAACTCGTGGTACATGCGCACTTGTCAGGTTGACAACGTACGGTTAGAAAGCAGAGAGCAATACGGCAAAAAAGGCAAACTTCCAGTGGTCAAACCTCTTGCAAGGTCACGACTGCTTCAGGTAACAGCAATACCAAACCGCGGCTCTCTGGTGAGAACTCGAATGGAGCTTCGGAACGCGGGTCATTTTCAGAAAGGGAGCATAATAGGAGTGGGGTGAGGGAGGGCATCTGAGTTGGGCTGGGTCAATCCAGTCTCCGCGTCTTGACCACGCTTGCAGCCAAAAGGCACCTCTCCGTCCGACTATCGAGTTAGCTGACAGCGGCGCATATTGAATATGGTAATGCCCGCAGGGCAAAAGAAGCGGGCGTGCCATTACGTGTTCCCGTTCGGGCTTCATGTTTGAGCGGGCAAATAAGGCTAGCCTTCTCCGTGCCTTCGTTTGCAGTTCTTGGCGTTGTTTTTCTTCCTATATCATCACCCGTAACCCAATCGTGCACTGAACGTATCAATTCGATCTTTTGTCGCCTTCGACTTGATTGCTGCGTACATAACGTTGGGACAGCGGGGCCGGGCTATTAAAGAAGCTTTCTTACCCATGCCCAGAAGGCGTGGAAGTTTGTCAACACCCTTAAAAAAATGTTTGTCACATGGGTGTAAAATATTTAACTGGCGCGTTCGAACATTGCAAAATTTTTTCGCGTCGTTTGGAAAGATTTTTCGGTGCCGTTTGATAATGAGCGCAAATCGGCACCTGTACGCGCTTATAAGATAAACGACGACGAAGATCAGTTATGCGCCAGAAGCCAGACAGTTCCAAAAGCTTGTCGAAAAAGTTTCTGCAGATTCAAAAAGAGACATAGGAAACCGTTAATGCCCAATAAAGGAGAAGTGAGTTTAAATGTAAAATTTTTGATTCATTGCCGAAAGCCCTCAACGTTCGCAGCAGGAGTTGAATATGTTACACGGGCTGCGTTTCTGAAGTACCTTCCTCAGAAGTCCACCATTCAATTGTTCAGAAGCAGCCTCTATGATGAAGGTTCTTCATTATCTTCGTCCTAAGCGAAAATGAAGGAATATCGCCAGACAAAACCCGAGAAAAACAAGCTCGCATGTCTATTTATCTCTATCGACTGCAAGAAAACTGTTAGTTGTTTGAAGGAGAAAAGTAGAAGTCATTCCCGCCTTTAAAACTGGTTCTACCATCCGGTCTCTGCGCCTTCATCTAATACGTGTGGCTCAGAACGAGCTAACAGAACACGCCTCACGACTCAGTTATAAACAAACGAGGTGCCGGACATGACCCTCCATCTTCATAGCGGTGTCCATAAACATTCCGTGTTCGACATCAATCTCATTTCTTGCCTGGTCGGATAAGAAACGAGAAGTAAGAAACGGGACAGAAAAGAATCATCTGAATCAGGAGCAGTGTTAAAACTTACATGCCGGCTTTTGAAAACAAAGACTGCGAGAAGAATGCATGGTAAGGCAGGTAGGTGCACCGTAGCCCGCTCAGCAACTATAAAAACAAGGCGCCCACGCTCTCTGCTTCCATAACCTCCGGAAAGGCTGATTCCCGATGGGCAGCAGTATTATTTGCTCCGCATTTTTCCTGGATAGTCCAGACAGGATTCTGAAACTCCTCTCTCATGGCAGCAAAGTCACTTCTAAATCGGTACAGTACCTCAAAGGAAAGACCAGGTTGTGACGGCTCGGTCGCCTGAATATCGTATCACCGGTTATAAAAGTACCTTTCGAAACTGCCGCTTTCCTTCCGCAACCCTTTTTTCTTCACACCGGGACGCAGGCAATTCCAGTAAGTTTTCTGTTAAAGCCGCTTCACTAAAAGAGGCGCTGGCCAATATACGCCAGCTCGTGTCTTCTCAGTGCTGCGTAGTTTTACAGAGGTTAGTGCAGCAACCTAGCCGCGAGCCACGGTTGGAGAGAGGAAGTATGGTCTAGAACGAGTGTGAGAGGATGAAAGATTAAAGGTGAACATGCAATTTCAGCACATTTCTCGCTATGGCGCGGTGACCGAGTGCTGACAGCTGATCACAGCGAAAGCACGAACATTGCCCCAACGACGAGCACTTAGTTTCCGGGTTTCGTTTCTTTTTGTTTTTTGTTTTTGCCGATAGACAGTGTTTGCGCACGTGCGTGGGTGAGACGGATTGCTGCAAACGTCGCTTCCTGTACGCGTCTCGAGGAAGAGCGAATGATTGCGGATCACCCTTCGGAATGTATAGATTCCTACAGAACCCAGGCCGCGCGTTCCTCAGATATGCGGGAGTCTCGCGTCGCGGGAATAACTCTCTTCTCTGTCCTTTCCCTTCCTTAGTGCCCCGCCAGATCGGCTCCAAATTCGGATGGCTGCGTGCTTTGTGCGGGAAAGTAAGAGGGGCTCGAAGAGCATGAACCGAACCTCGATTTTTACCCCGGACGCTCTTGCGGACATCTCGGAAAGTTTTCGTAGTTTCGTACTTTTTGGAGCGTAGCTCGTACGGTATCGCCACAGCTTTGAAGTTGGCCGAAAGAGCTTTTCTAGTCGTAAGTGATGAAGCTCAGGGATAGAACAAAACACAACACATAGGCGGCTATATAAGGGCAGTGCAAAAGCGCGGCACAATACATGCTTGGTTTGGTTTGGTTTGGTTTGGTTTGGTTTGGTTTATGGGGTTTAACGTCCCAAAGCGACTCAGGCTATAAGAGAGGCCGTAGCGGAGGACTCCGGAAATTTTGACCACCAGGGGTTCTTTAACGTGCACTGACATCGCACAGCACACGGGCCTCTAGAATTTCTCCTCCAAAGAAATTCAACGGCCGCGGCCGGGATCGAACACGCGTCGTTCGGGTCAGCAGCCGAGCACCATAACCACTGAGCCACCGCGGCGGCGCACAATACATGCAGCCAGTTCTATGCAATTAATAATATAGAGCGTGCTGCCAAACTGCAGGAGAGCTGCGCTTAGAACTGCAGTAACATTATGGTACACGTCCACGAATTTTCGTAACATGTAATTTTGAACATTCTTTCTCGTTTCTTCGTCGGAACTGCAATTTAAATTAATATCTTCTACGTTAAAAACCAAGTTCTTTGGAGACATCGGTGTAATTGGCGGCGGAAGGTTATTCCTCGAAAGAGGCGAATTTTCGTATTTGCAGCCTGAGCTCAGTTATTTATTCCTGCCTGAACGTTTGCCAAGGATGGAAAACATGGTTTGACACTTTCTGAATAAAGGTTTATCTTCTTAGGAATGTTGATGTCAACTCATGAGAAGCGTATTTGAAGAAAGTAGCTTTCAGCTGCGAGTAACTTCCGATAGAAGTGATACATATTTCATTACCAGTTATATTTTCATATTATATTTGTTCGCTGGGTAATTTTCGCAAAACAACTTTACCCCAGCAGTCTTAAAATAATGGCTTGATTCTTCTCAGAGAAATTCTAGAGGCCCGTGTACTGTGCGATGTCAGTGCACGTTAAAGAACCCCAGGTGGTCGAAATTTCCGGAGCCCTCCACTACGGCGTCTCATAGCCTTATTCGCTTTGGGACGTTAAACCTCATAAAACCAAACCAAACCAATCTTCTCAGAAAAGAAAAAGGTGCTATGTCCTTGACAAAGTTAAGCGTTCATTTTCCATCTATATTGACTCCTGTGAATAATTAATTCAGTTTTTCCATCCATTTAACCCGTTATCTCATTTTCTCCAAGTGCATTCGATGGATAAATATTCAAATCGTTGTTACATTGCTGCCGCCTGTGCAGATCTCTCGACCTACTTGAAGTAATGTCCTTTGAGTAGTTAGTTTTGGTTAGTAATAGAACTGTATATATTTTTCCATCGTTATTAGCAACACGGGTTTCATTTATCACTACCATAACTTTATTCACCACGATATCGTAATTCTATTAAAGGTTGAGACCGCCGGGAACTTCTTCATCGTCCTAAATTATCCTATGTGCCTATGCCTGCCATCGCTGCTGGCATCGACGCCCACGTGTGAGACGGAGCTCGCCCTCTGCGTCATTAGACAAATGCTCTACTTCGTGGCACTCTCCGGGCTTGCGTGCGCCAATGTGTACTCGCTGATTGCGATGCAGACAATCTCCTCTCAGCCAGCACTTACACTGGACGAGTATTTCCCTGCAAATGAACTTAGTTAGGCTGAGATGTGAGTGTCCTACATCAACGGTCCTGATAGGTTTCAATGATAAAAGAGGGAACAGCACTGCTCGCAGCAAACTCGGCTTACGACAGCTTTGAAGAAAGTTTGGCTAGGTTGCCTTGGATTTGAGGAAGAAAGATGGCATGCAAAAGAGAAAAGCTTTAGGAAAATTTTTATGGCTAATATTCTAACCAAAGGCACAAAGAAATACTGATAGAAAGCAGAGATAATGAATTAAATAATTAAAATCTATTATTAATATAAATAAGACTTCATCCAACCAAGAACACAAGTTCTGAGAATATTCACCCCAAGAAAAGATTTCTACAATGTTCAAATTACCAAGCGACATGCACGCAAAATATTAATAAATTTGGCAACCATTAAAATGGAACTTCGGAATGAGTACACACGACAAAGTGTTTTTTACAAGTGCGTCGGTGAAGTAACCTGGATGCTTGCGCAATAGTTGTCGACACACAAAAAAAAACATACATCACTTCAAATAAATGAATACATTAGGAACGGCAACAAAGATGAGAAGATAAAACTATAAACCATTGGGGATGCTTGTTACAAAAAATCACTCGTTGTATTCCGTAAATTTAATTTGTCCGAAGCTGCCAACAATCGATACTTTTCCTAGAGTTAACACTCACAAGTAATCACATCTACATCGGAAGAGCATCCCATTTAGTGATACGCTCATGGAATAGAGACACCACATTTCAGAAGTCACTGCAAGGTTAAATACGGAAACTAAGATGGGTTGTCGTTAGGCATCGATTGTACTAGGCGCCTTGCCGCTCTGTCGATTAGCAAAAGCTCCCCGTGCGGAAAGCACGAACTTCCTGCAGCAAAGTACGTACCGTTAGTGGTGCGACTGCATTACTGCCACCCTAATCCAACTTTCACCATGCTGACACCAAGCGACGAAGTGAAGACAGATGGATCACACAGCTACTGCAGCGATCGATGCCCGGAAGTGTGCGTACGTGAGATACGGAAAAAAAACATGCCGATGAAGACGCAGATCGAGCAGAAACTCCACCGGCTCAACGGAGGGATCAGCCGCTGTTCTGTTTCCGAAAGCAATGGATGCCGGTTGCACTAAATATTACTAAATGTGTGTAATATTGTGGTTCAAGCAAAGCGTCGGCTTCGAGAGGACAAAGTCTATTCAAAATAACAAATAAATGCACAAATAGAGGCACAGAATGACTGCTCTAACGGTCACTATACAACGAACAAAATCAGGAAGTTTTAAGCGGAGTCGCGATACTAAGTCCTTGTAAAAGCTATAACTATGCATATGAATTTAGAGAGATGTCGCCTTGCAGATGTGGAGGGTTCGATGGAATAGAGCAAGTTTCGGGGGGGGGGGGGGGTTAATTTATCACAGCCAGCTATTGAGCAGACGAGAGAAAGAGAAATCCCCCAGGTGGTATGTGGTTTTTTCATCGTTAATTTTCTAATTAAAAAATTATTACGCTACTAATTTCTCATCCATAAACACCACAAACATCAATAGGACATTTCCCTGGCCTTTGCTTGGATTGAATAAATGGCGGCTTCTTCCTTGACGAGGAAGTTAGAGTCCTTTATCTTTTTTGTTCCACGTATCACCAGTCTTCTTTGTCTCATCTGATAGCTATGAACGTTTCGTAAGACATTACAAGGCTTGTAAACCCTAATAAGAAATGCATTAAATATAGCGTCAGTTACAGAGGATGCCGCCTTTATCGTATTTTTGGTTTAATTACCCTTTTTCAAGTTGAAACAAACCAGAGCACAAGCGAAACAGCCCTTTCGGCTTCAATTCAATTTGATCCAACTGGCATGTCTTAATCTGCACAAAAGTTTCAACGAACAAAGACAGTTTCAACGAGCGAAGATAACGAGCAAAACTCACTATGCGAATCAAGAATCTAGACCGCAATAAAATTTTTAACTCAGCGCAGCTGCTTTGTAAGAAGTTACCTCTCCCTGGTCTGTCATTATAGAGGCTAAGTAGAAAAAAGAACTGCGTTTGCGAACATGCTCGGTTCTTAGCGACGAAGATTTGCTTGCGATTTTCTGCTGTCTCCGATCCTGTCCAAATATCCTTCACACTTTGAAGACTAGAGAGAGCACTTTCTTTCGTACGGGAAGTTCTGACATTATTTTACAAATGATTTGTTCCTGTTACGTAAACGACAAATAGTTTCACCCGCAAAAGAAAAGCAAGAAGTAGCTCCTCGCTTGTGGCCCCTGCTCCTCAGGAATGCAGACCATGATCACTTTGAGGTAATAATTCCGAAGCGCCGCCAGTGAAGTCAGCCTCGAATCAGTGGCGAAGAATAGTGCTTCGGCACAAGCACTCAATACTCGGTCGACCGATGCACACTTTCGCGCCTTATTGCGTTGCATCATGCTGTTTTATACGAGGCCTTCAGCATTATAGGTTGCGGACTGTGCGGAGATTTACCTTCGCCTGTCAATGGGTCTATAAAGTTGAGATTCAGAATTTTGTGTCGAAGAAGTGCCTATTCAAGACGTATATCCGAACCTCCGTTGAAAGTTATGGAACTCGTAGCACTCTTCTTGACTCTACAACCTGTAACACGGCAAGAGTCGTTTTGTAAGAATGCAAGAGTGAATTGCGCTGGTAAAAAACCACCTAAACAAATCTCTGCCTTCTCCGCTTACCGTAGTTCAGTCGGCGTTCACGCGCAAAAATCCTTTATTTTTATGTGTTTCCTTGCTTTGTTCTGCCAGTAACATTACGGTAAAGGGCATCATTTATAGAAAAGCTACCTAATTCATTTCTCACGATAAAACTGATTCATTTTTTATCGCTCGAAAATAAATATAGGACGAGGAAAAACATAGTTCCGTCTCGAATCGACCCTCCAACACAAATATATGTCACGCCAATCTTTCATCACACACAATACAAATCGCACTCATCTCACGCGTTAAAAAGGAGGAACGAAACCATGGCCGTGCACTGGCCATTAAACGCCTTCAAATTCGAGCTTTCTTTTTTTGTGTGTGTCCTGTCCACTATCGGTCTGTAAATGCCGATGTAGAAACAAGAGCTTTATTTTTGATACGTCGGGTAGAAAATCTCGACCACTCGTTTTCATTGTCAGCGAACGTAGGGCTCAAGGGGGACAGCCGGCATGTGTGATACGAAGCTAAAGAGAAGCTTCTTTAGGCGGAAACATAATGTCTTCGGGTTGACATGAATCTAGAATTTTAAATGAAGCGATTTTAACCTTCAGTGCCCACGTACTCAAAATAAAGCACCCTAATGCGCAATGTGATATTCTGCCTTACTAAGACGTGAGATAACTGAATATCACTCGGGGGACATCACCCTTACGGGCTGGAATCAAACCTGCGCTTCTTCGCGCCTCTACAATGCCTGTGTTCTCTCTCAGCAACGTGCACGGCCGTTCTCTAAATTCTATTCTGGCACGCGGGCTACCCTGTGCCAAATGTTCTACTCACGATAACAGGACCGTTTGTATGCGCGTCATTAGCAGCAACAGAATTGTATGCCTCTCCCACGAACATCCGTTCTATTTTTCCCCTGCGCTTACAGCCCCGTCCCTCTGTAGGAAATTGAATATACAGTAGCCTTCCCACTAAATTCATCATTTGTTGTCTGTTTGTTTACTATGCACGCTTCGGATCTGCGTTCTTCACTCGTGCGTTCAAGTGACAAACAAGGGGGCGGCAGTAGGCATTAAGCTCCGATAGGTCCGTCCCTGGGCCGCGTTTATTCTGCGCCTACCGTTTCTAGGTTTTGTTTTAAGGCGAAAGCCTTATATGGGTCATTAGGAACGTAACCCGGCATCATTTTAGACGTCCATAAAATGTGATCTACAAAATCCCCAATGATATCATCTGAAAAAAAAAAAAAAAACTCCTGAGGTGAGGGGAACAGAACCAAACACCTTCAGATTGAGAAGTGAGCATGCTGTCAATTGCCCACAAAACCGCGTGCTTCTTGGCGGATAAAAGTAAACCTAGGGTATGCGTTTCCTCACGATTGTATGCTTATCAAAAAGTGTGTCATTAAAAGGAAGAAAAACATAAATTAAAACAATTCTGTCGCGTTCAAAGCATGAGTGTAATCCTATTTGTCCCCATTGCTTTCCTGTCGCCTCCATTGTTACTGTAGCACTTCCGGTTCAGCTGCCTGCTGCTTGATAGCCACGATTCTGTTCAACTGTATGCAATTTTCCTTCAACGGGCAGTCTGTCTTTCGAGACCATACCAAATAATTCTAGACAAAACCAGTTTAGAGCAGGAAACCGTTTTTGAGCGCAGTTATATAATGCCAGATTTTACAGTAACAATCATTATAACGTCAGGTCACCCGACATCAGGTGGCGGCCACCTACCGTATTTGAAAGGAGTGATGATGATGATGTCCTCACGCTTAATGGCGCATACCCACGGTGGGGGATTGTTCTTGTTGTTGTTAGCCTGGTGCAATGGCGCATGCCCACAGAGGGGGATTCAAGAATTGGGGTGCACAAAGTTTTTCAGATGAATTTTTTCATGGCCAAAAAAAGAAATGATTACTGACGAAGAGGGAAGTAAAGAGAACGCGAAAACACCGAATGAAACGGGAAATGCGTAACGCACGCAGGAGATGGACACTGTGCGATTTGTAGCCGAGGGATTCCTCTTTCTCCTAAATATTGAGAAGGTGGCCGATAACCACAACCAGGCATGATTGGCAGGTCGCATTTGAATTCAATTTGATTGCATTAATAAAATAAATTTGAATATTTTGGGTAAATGAAAGAATTCACTGAGTAATTAAGCTCTTACGGCTTACGCTGTACATTCTGGGGTCGGATGCAGGTCTGTATGGCTGAACCACAGCTTAACAGCACTCTCTAAAAGAAAAAAGAATTGGGTAGTTCTCTACAACAAAGACCAGCGCATGCCGCAGCAGACCCGGTGCAAGCGTGTTATGAGTCTGGGCTGATTTGCTTCATAATTATGATGTTAACAATGCTAATAACCTACGTCTTCTTGAACAAGAACATCACCGCAAAGCAAGCGACTCTACTCGAAAGCAGCTGTCTCCACTTTTTGAAGTGCATCTCCTCTAGAAATTATGTTCTCATGCGAGGAAATGCGAACATGCAGGCAAATCTCGAAGCCAAAATGGTTGTGACATTTAGCTCACAGGAAAAAGAGAGAGGCAAGCCGCACGACTGCTTCGCTATGTCGGAGCCGAAAAAATGCACCCTTTGCATTCGTCTCGGCACAGCGCGGCTGAAACTGTTATTGAACGTCGATCAGAGAGGATCAATGCCGAGGAGGCAGGATGCCCTCTTCCGTTTCCTTGGCTTCATCCGCGAGCGAAACCCTGATAGAGCGTGCCCGTCCCGATCCTAGTCAGCAGATTCGTGCGCCTGTGTCAGCACAAGCCATACTATCGTGATTCGGCCTGGGCTCGACGGGCAGAAAGGCGCAGCATGTGTACAAGGACGCAGAATAGAGACAGTATACGGTCGAAATGAAGCAGCATTTGCTGAACGATTCTGCATATGCGGGAGCACAGCATACCGCCAGGATCATCGCGGCCATACTCTTCCCAGACTCTGGTGTTTCGGGTTTGTTTTCTTTTCGGACCGCTTCCACGCGCAGCATTTTAAGATAAGTAGAAAACCAGCGAAAAGGACGCGTTCACAAGCAGGATAAGTACACAGGACAACGCTGGTTGTCATCGTTGTCCTGTGTACTTCTCCTGCTTGGGAACGTGTCCTTTCCGATGGTTTTCAACTTATCTTAAAACCAACTCGATCAACAAGCTACGCTTCTTCAATAGCATTTTAAGAGCTCTTAATTAAAGCAGCAGTAACACTCTTTTCAAGGCACTCAATTTTTGCTAAGTTAATTTTTCGCCCTGAAGAACATGCAAGCACAAATCGAGCACACAGCCTACTGCCAAAAGAGCATTATTTTTTGGTTTGGAAAAAGATGGCGGCACCTTCTTTTAATTGCTTTTAGGGGAGAGAGCCAGCACACTCTTTACTTGCTTCTCAGCACAGGGAGCCTGGAACTGCCGTTGAGCGTCAATCTCAAATGCTTGATCGTCCACGACTTCGTCGAAGTCACCAACAACATCTTGCACGCAGCAATTTACATAAGAGAGTAAATTGGAAGTAATACATTACGTGTATATACTGCCTTACAGAAGTTGTTCTCTACCTGGGTCGCTTTAAAAATAGAGAAATACTTTTCAACAATGAACAATGTAAATTTTCTAGGGAGGTTAATAAAATGGCAGAACAAAGTGCACATTGTAAAAGTGAAAGAATGTGAGAGTGATAGTTGAACAATCTTCAATAAATGAACAGATTGTGCACTTGACCGGTAAGTACCGTCGTCCACAGGCCTCTCTAGAGCTCTCGAACAGCGCTCTGTGGAGTATACTTGCGTCATTAACGAGTGGTTTAGAGCTCAAAACAAGGCCTTATCACCCATGTACGTTCCCATGGTTCGTGTTTGAGCCCTCGTGTCTGTTAAAACTATATCAGTCTCGCCAGGCAGCGGTGACTGTCATCAATGCCCAGCAGAACACGCTGTTTTAGTTCTCTAGACAGTTGTGTGGATGACTGTAAAAGGAGCCGAAAAGAACATTGATAAGTGATTGGTAATTTAAACTTTCTAATTCCCAATTGCGCTTTTAGTTAAGAATGCATATAAGCAGATATACAGTTAAAGAAGCGAGGGGTGTTTGAAAAAAGCATGGTATGGAGGTTGGTCCAAGAATACGGCAAAATGTACCAAGCTGCTGCCTTCTGTACCGCGCTTCAACAATGGCGTTCAAGTGGCTAAATAATTCCCAGAATAACACGTCACCGACAGTAATATTATTCGCATAAACAATCGAAGACCTTTTGTATTTCAGCAGACGTTTGGCATACGGATTTATAAGCTCTAATTTAGGCGGCGGGGAAGATTGTGCAATCATTAGACGAGTGAAGGAAGCACAAAAAGACCTAGCAACATAGTAAACTGGCATAGTAATAAGTGTGGTCTTTCAGGAGTTCTTACCGTTGAATAACATGAGTAGATCTCCTGGCCTTCGGGAACCTTTTTGGCTTTAGTGAGTGTAAGTGGTGAGCAACATTCTCGTGGTCGTGACTCTGAACAATGCTGTTGTCGAATGCGAAGCTGAAACACACTTGCGTATAATGCACTTAAAATGTTATGCTGAGCTCGTTCTTTACACCGAAACGAAGAAAACCTGCTTTGTTAACAATTCTCGAATTAGCAAAGCACTGATAGGTGTTGTACTCGTTCTTAACATTCAGGATAAATTTAAAAATCTTTGCATGTGAGCAAAGCGTTGTAGTTCTGGATATATAATCGATTTTCTCTCTCTGTGCTCACAAAAACAAAACTCCTACCCAGCTATGCTACATAATTGAATCCTTTTATCTGCGATATACTTTTCGATCGGCCCATTTCTGTTATCATTTTAAGAACCATGTTAGCTTCACATCTCTAGTCTAGCTTTCTGCTACATTTGCAGTCTCTATACTTGGACCATATCGATTCCTAGACCGCAGCTAAAAATTGCCGGTTCTAAGGGCCGGCTAGGTCAGATCTTACGACATCCCAAAGGTTTATAGCAACACCCTCGTAAAAGGATACAACGTGCTATTTTAGTCACTACGGGATAATGCGGTATATATGGAAAATGCAGGCTGCTTCACGCACAATGGCCGATACGTTCTAGTCTTCATCTTTCGAACGGACGCAGCGAGAAGCCCTCGCCCCCTTGGCCATGGAGTCATCTTTTGTGAACTACACAGGTTTTCAGAACTCATGTCTACTCAGTCTAGACCCTGGCCGGTCTTTCTTCAGGATGTGGACTGCGGGAGTTAAAGCCTCAACTACGCATACTGAAACCATGAGAATCGAGCACTGCGACGCCCACGAAACCTCTTTACACATTTGCCAGAAAGAGCCATCCTTACGAAACCAGTGCGGCATAGTGCGGACATGGAGCGGCTGGTGGGTTTACCCAGACGGGTGTCCTTCTGAAGCTTGGCAACAAAAAGTTCGTCCACAATTTTGGACAAGGGAATCTAATGGGCGGTAGTCAACGAAAGCATTTTGGCTCTTTCTCTAGGCTACTTACTCAACCTGTGGTGCGATAAAGAGATTACAGTAGAAGTAGCATTATTTCAGCCCTTTTGCGGTGCTTTCAAATTAGTTTTGACCCGCACGAGCACGCTTCATTGTGGAGGGCAAAAAGAGTGGCGGATTCACATGCATTTACACGTCCGGTAAACCACCTTCAAGCAACTCTCAACACTCATAATAGCATAATACACACCCAGAAACTCATATTGTAAAAACAGGAGCTTTAATTTTCAGTGTTGCTCAGATGTTTTATTATTCTGTAATGCCATCATAATAGCAACGAACTGGTGCTTCAGCCCGTTTCCGCTCTCTACAAATAGTCTCTTTTAATACCAATGCGAATGCCGACGGAATTTGCTGCTATCTCTGCCGCCGAGTTGCGTTCAGTTCGTAGATCAAGTTCACTCAATAAAAGGTTTGAGCTCCGCACCAGCCAACTTTTGCGTCGCCCTTCACAAGCTACAAAGGTGTCTGTCATCCGAAATTACGTCGCTGTGTGAATATAGAACTGATTGCCCTCGTGCTCAACGATTGCCAACTCATGTCCCCGGCTGGAGAAAGTCCTCTTCCGATTTCCTTCAACTGCTTATGGTGCCAGATCGTCTTTGTTTCTTATATCAAAACATTACGCAAGTAAGCGCCAAACAGCGCAAAAAAACAGCACGGCGACAAAACAGCACACAGAAAAAACAGCATGCGTCACAACAGCGCGCCAGATAAAATGGTAAAGAGAAAAAACACCACGACTACAGAAGAGCGCAGGGAGAAATAGCCCGACGACAAAACAGCACAAGTGAAGAGGGGATAATTATCAGAGTCATAATCGCAAACGGTAAATCAGAACACATAGGGCAGAGACCTTGTGAGTTAGCGAGTTCTCACTTCCCTATTTCATAAAGAAACAGAGTACTGTAATATGCGCGACGTGAAATTTCCGCTTTTTTTTTGGCAGGTAATGGAGTGTCTACTGCTGAAGTTGTTCTGGAAGCATCGATTCTGCGACTTAACCATCACGGTGGTGCTGAATTCTGGCAGATACGTCCGTGTTTAGCACAAGTTCTTATTCTTCAAAACTCTAGCTGTCGGCAACTGAATCTTCATCAGTTTTGCTTGGAACGACCTGCAGGTTATTCATACACTGAAAATATCCACTGTGCGATGCTTACTTTTAAAGATGGCAGGAATGCCCGAGCCGACATTTTCAGTTGGTTTGGTGTTTAACCAGGACGCTCCCAATGGTCGTCTGAGGCTGATCGGCTGTTACTTTACTTTGCGGAATGGGTTACAAAGCTCGCCTGAAAATTCGTGCATCAGCATGCATTTCTTCAGGGTAATTTTATATTGAAACGTTTTTTTTTTGCACTTCGGAGTGAATTATCTTGGGACATCAATTGGCGCAACATTAGTTTGCTATGGCGGCTGAAGAGCGGGCGAGTGCTATGACACGTGAAAGAGCGAAATCAAGCGAGAGACACCATGCACCCTGCTTATCAGTTGAAAAAGCAAGCGACTCTCAAAAGCAGCCAAAAAAAACGAGCATAACTAGCAAATAAGACAAGATAAACTACCCGGGACAACTCACCGCACCGCGGATAACCAGGCCAATTTTCTCTCTGTTTCCCAAATTGTGCCTACATAACAAATAGTCTAGATCATTTTAGCCAAAAAAAGCAAGGAGTGCATTACCACTAGTTCTGCCACATGCACCGTTCAAGCAACGCTGTTTATCAGCGAATGAGTCTGACCTGCTTCTTAATGAATGAGCGAAATAAGCACTCGTTAACAGCAAAGCACGCTTGTGTATATGTTGTGATTTACCGTTCGCGCTTATACCTTGGATGGTGTACCAGCAGCGCCGCACCGTAATCCGCTATGCTGTTTCGCAGTCGAGCTGTTTTTTCCCTGTGCTCTTCTGTCATCGCGCCGTTTTTTCTGTGTGCTGTTTTTTTGCTGGGCCGTTTTTTTCGGCGTGCTGTTTCAACGCGTGGTGTTTTTTTCCCTCTGCTGTTATGTCTCCATGCAGTTTTTTCCCTGTGCTCTTCTGTTGCTGTGCCATTTTCTTCCTTCAGCTGTTTTGTCACTGTCCTGTTTTTGTGCGCTCTTTTTTAACGCCTGCTGTTTTGTCATGTGCTGTCCTTTCGTGTCCCCGTTTTATATGAACTTTTTTTTTTCAGTTTTGAAGATCCACAAGCCAAAAGGCTTCAAACTTTTCAATTAATCCACACTCCTACACAATTTTATAACCAGCCATCGTTGTGTAAAAGTACAAAATTAGCATATTTGCCATCGTGCAAACAGCTAGTTTATTTTAACGGCGAAAAATCACGTGTGTTTCAAAGCCGCGATCACTGGAAGAACAAGTCGATCCCGCATTATGAAAGTATTTAGCCCCGCTAAATGGCGCAAGGTGCTCTTCGAGTTCTGTTTACATCTTCCTGCACGTCTTACGTCGAGCATTTTTATAATTTCTTAATTGCTGAAGCACTGCACCCAATATATTAATAATTTCTCTCGACACACCGGTTCCTTCTCCTATGCAATGCTTCCTGGGCAGTTTTTGTCCTCGTTCTTGACTTATGTAAATGCATAATGCCCGAAGGCAACATGAAACTGCCGCCTAAATGCCACCAGCTTGTCTGCAGATTAATGCAGAAGAAAATGTTGCCATAAGATAAAAACAAACAAGAAATGTTGAGCTGCACGGCCTCAGTAGGAAGCCTTTAAAATTTTCTGAGCCAGCATTTTTCTCGCAGAGCAAGCACATGGCTTGTCTTTTCAGCGAAGAACATATGAGTCAGCCAAAGAATCGCTGACTAAAGAAGCGACAGCACAGAACAAGGAAAAATGCGGTTGAACTCCCCATCCTGTGAAACCAGGTAAGTAAAGGCAGGGCTTCTTCCCTTGTTGCTTAGTTCCAAATGGATCGCTGACAGCTGTATATCCATCTTTCTCGCGGACATCAATCCATTGCGTTTAAATTCGCAGTTGCCTCGGCCGTAATGTGCGCCCGTTAGCATCGTGACTCTGGCTATATTAAAACTGATCGAGAGTTGTGCCTTCGAGCGCATTGCTGACACCGGCTGATTAGTCAGTCGTAGAAGAAAGCACTCTTTCTAAAAAGGTTTCGTTTAAATGTGCTGCTGGAAGTTATAACCGCCAGTATAACGATTTTATGTCCGTTCTTAATTGTGGACGAGTACACAGTCCGCATTCGTTTTCAAAATATGTTTTCTTTTTTTTTTGTCAACACGTCTTTTAATCATTTCATCATTGGCAGAGAGACTGCCGGAAAACTTTGAGAGATGTTACCAAACTCTCTGCTAGTACATTACTGGAATAAGACAAGTGCCTAGAGACTCAAACTTTCAAAAACGATGCCTGCGGGTGTTTGTTTTTGTTTTTTTTTGCGGTGCAATGAAAGTAACTAAAAACTGCACTCTGTCACCTTCTGCTTTTAATGGAATGGATTCTCACTCTCTCTTGTATACCCTGGGTGTTCTTCGCAAGCACCGCGTTCGACTGAACATTGTCTCGGAGCCAGTCACACAAATGTCGACTATTCGGCTACTCTAGTACCCATGAACCTATTTAATATACCTTAAACAATTTTTTCCTTAGCCCTCTAAGTCGAACTCAAATCACCACAAATTCATGAGCATTGCTTGGCTGACACGTTAGGTTACTGAGTTATCTCCACGTATTATTTCTGCCGCCGTGGTGGCTCAGTGGTTATGGTTCTCGGCTGCTGACCCGAAAGACGCTGGTTCGATCCCGGCCGCGGCGGTTGAATTTCTTTGGAGGAGAAATTCTAGAGGCCCGTGTATTGTGCGATGTCAGTGCACGTTCAAGAACCCCAGGTGGTCCAAATTTCCGGAGCCCTCCACTACGGCGTCTCTCATAGCCTTAGTCGCTTTGGGACGTTAAACCCTATAAACCAACCAACCAACCAACCGTATTATTTCTACCATGGTACTTATTGCGGGCGTTTATCTTCTCTATTTTATGGCGCAAAGGCATCTGCGGCCAAAGAGCGCCACGGCACAAGGCATTTCCTTTTACTAAACGTGGGGTGAAAGACCCATTTCCCAAGAATTTCACACTAAAAAGCCGAGCATCAGGCCAGGCGAAGGCTTGTGCCCATTGTTTTACCGGTGGGTACCCGGCGGCATTGGGGATCAAATATGCCGCAGTTTGTGAGGAAAAACAGGCTGTACTCATAGAATATATACAATGCATCCAGTGAGCTGCCGCGCATCACTAGCTAAAAAAAAGCACAACTAAACACAACTAGCACATCTAAGCTAGTGGCAACCGGTAAGGTGCCAATTTGCTTTCTTCACATATGCCCTTTAGATGTAGCCTCAGCCGCCGCGGTGGCTCAGTGGTTATGGTACTTTGCTGCTGACCCGAAAGACGCGGGTTCGATCCCGGCCGCGGCGGCCGACTTTATTTGGAGGAGAAATTCAAGAGGCCCGTGTACTGTGCGATGTCAGTGCACGTTAAAGAACCCCAGGTGGTCGAAATTTCCGGAGCCCTCTACTACGGCGTCTCTCATAGCCTAAGTCACTCTGGGACGTTAAATCACATAAACCAACCAAACCAACCAGATGTAACCTCATATGACTGAAAAGTATTCGGGGAGAAGCGACTGGTTCAGCATCACAGTCTGAAATGCGTGTTTTTCAGGGGTTGTTTTGTTGGATTCGGGAAACCATTTCATAGTTTTCATGATCATGCTGAATTGCAACCAAGCCTTCGTGCGCTGTGCAACTGTTTTATTTTTTGATAGGAGGGAGCAGGTAAGGCGGCAAGAGAGCTTTACTCTCTTTCCAGCCAGTGCACGAAGATTTCGAACGACAAAGCTTGGCGCGATACTTCAAAAAAAGTGTCTTCGAAACCGATACCCGATATCCCGAAAAATTGCATGTCCGATGCCGATACAAGATACCGAACCGAAATTGAGTTCCAATACGGATACTCGATGCAGCATCTTCGGTACTTCGCTAAAACATTAAAACCGCAAATTTTAATGCAGGTGACAATACGATTACTGAAGGTGAGAAACAGCTGCGTGGTTTCTAAAATTTTTAGTGCATTCGATATAGTGCACTGCTTCTAAAAGGGCTTGAACGATTCTAGCCACTCATATTCACTTAAACCACAGTGGTTTAAGGGACCACTTCTATTGCAAGCCTAGCAATATCTTTTAAGCCAACGTTCTTCAAGCGAAGCGGTCTGCGAGCAGTTCACTACATACGAATAAACCTAAAACTTTCTCTGGTGCTTTTAGTTTTTACTGTCGTAGTCACCCGGTTGCCTCCACTTTTCCTCTGTGTTAAATTTCACAAACTACGGAGCATGAGAAACACGAAAAGTTAATGTTTAACAGAACTTCAAGTTGAACATTCTGCTTTAAAAATAGACGGAAGACAACAAAAATAAAAGGAATGCAAGTTACATTAGGCTAAACATAACTTGTTAATCTCTGTTACTTAGATGTTTCTTTCATTAAATGTCTCAAATAAAAGCCTATGGTAAAACGGCCAGTCCGGAAGAGCCCCGCGATGCGGCCGCGCTATAAATAAGCAAATGAGAAAGCCCCTCTATACAGCAAACATGCACGTTGGCTTGCGTTTGATGAATGCGCTTTTTATCAACGAATAAGAGTGAAGCATAGCCACTTGAACTCGAACATCCTGTGGACGTTTAAGAAACTGCAGTTTTTCTACAGCCTCTTGAGAACTATGCCTTCATGTAGCGCTTGCTGCTCCAAACGCAGAGAATGTGTCAGCAGATACATTTGGCACTGTCGGCGCTGATGACCCTATTGATCTGCGTGTAGAATAGTGCATGCCCTTTGTCGTGGTGACAAAGTCAACACCATGGCTTGTTCTGTGAACTCGTGAGCATGACGGTGGAAGTCTTCTATTACTTTTTCCAATCACAGTAGTTTGAAATAGGTTGAGGAACAGCAGTAACCGTCGCGTGCTTTGCACAAGTTTTTTTCGGCAAAAGCTTTTCAAATCTACGAGTAAATTCACGTCTACCTGCATCCAAATGTGCTATACATAGGTTCAGTAACGACAACGGCAAATTCCGCGTACGTGTTTGCGTGAAGACGGCCTTGATGGAAAGATTTTATAGCTGAGCGCATTTTGTACTACGCGCGTTTTCTGGACTTGTGCTGCATCTTTATCACCGTCAGGCGTATGAACGAGTTTTTTGGTATCGGTACCTCAACGGTAAGCCTATCTCCTCGCTCCTTCTGTCACTGAGTCAGCACCATGCAGTGCAACTTATTCGTCTTTCTCTGCCAGACAACGAACGTGGAAGGAAAGAATACTGACCGGGCGAACGGCATTGGCATTCTCAGTTCCTAATTCTATCGCATCGTTTTGTTTTTGGTGCTTTTTCAGAGTACTGCCGCCTGAGCCTGCGCTGCCATCTGACACACAGCAGCCTAAAGTCTGCTGCAGACTTTTTTTTCTTTTTACTATCGAGAATAGTTAAAATGCGTGACACACTAAATATGTATTTTCGATACCGATACTGCGATAGTTACATTTTTGCCAAGCAATGCCCAATACCTTTATTGTAATTGTGTCGAAAAATAGTATCGAAGATACATGCATCTTCGATACTTACTATGCCTGCCGAACAATGCGCCTATAAAGGTTTGTATGCATATATCACGTCGTTTCGCCCAGCGACCGTAGTGTTTATAAGGAGCATTTCTTACAAGCATCTTAATTTCGACAATTACCAAAATTCCGGTCATCCAGCATTTCTGAATACGAAATAGCGCTCATGTCGTTCCCTCTTCAAACAAGTCGCCTTTTATCGCACTGCGAGCCGAAACTCGACAAAACCACGGCGGCAGAACTTACAATACATTCGATCCAGCGGCACACTTGGCACTCCACTAGTCAGCACGACACCATAGCCATTTGGCTATCCACTGCGCAGGTGATTTCACTTCCACAGTCTTTCACGGTTAGCAAAAGCACACAAATACTTACCTTAAAGGGAGCCTGAAGACAACTGCTTCCGATTTTAGTTCTTAGTCACATTCGATTCTATGGCTATTATACGGTATTCGACGTCTGTCCTGCAGCAAAAGATGCAATTGTTGCCATAATAATTGCATTTGAAAACTCGGCCACGAATAAACTCGAAATTGTGACCTCTGAACCAAAGAGCTCCCCATACCACCCTTTTGAAAGAAGCAGTGGTGTAGCCTAGCGTCCGGGCCTCCGGGATTCACTAACAAAGAGCTGCGTTGACCCTAGTCGTTATAAGCAATTTTGGAGAAAAAATTCTAAAATTAAAAAATTGTAAGACACATTTGCGGAAATGTTGAAGTCAATGGTCCATTCTTCTGATATGTAGCAAAATATTTCTTTTAGGTGTTTCCATCGATGGCACTCATAGAAACATCGTTCATTCTCCCTCCCCTGCTTTGCGCGGCGGCTTAGTGGGTACGGCGCACGCTGCAAAATGGAAAGTCTCAAAATGAAGTTGTGGTCGCTGCAGCTGCATTTTGTTGCCAGCGAATTCCGATATCGCACACATAGTGCGCGGTGTCAGTGCAGGCTTAATATACCGAGGTGGTAAAAATTATTTCGCAGCCCTTTACGTAGCCCTTCACAGCACGCTGGCTGCTCTGTGGCGTTAAACGCAGCGTGAAATAGACCATAACTGTTTCCTTTCGCAAACTCCTCTTTCATACAATACCTTCGCTCTCTCAAGCAGCTGTTCACGTGTCTACCAAGAATTATGCCGGTGGACGTTTATTTTCCTAATGAGCTTCTCTTTCTGTCTCGTTCTCCTCGAGGTGCATTAGTCATTTCCAGTATGGAGGTTACATATCGTCTTATGTTGACGATATAAAAAACTGGTAAAGATTAAAGGAAGTTAAAAGGAGTAGACTTTTCAAAACATGTGTTTAGCGTGGTTGGCTCATAGCTGGATCGTCGGCATCTGTGGCGACGATATTAGATTCAGGCTAAGCTCTGATCAAACGTCAGCTAATCTGATCTCTTCGCGCCACAGAAGGAAGTTGATGAAGACAACGATGTGCAGCGCAAAGTGCAAGATTGTGTCGCCGTTTAACACAAGACGTCATCGGCTACAAAATAAAATTGCGGTGGTTGCATAGTGCTCTCGTGCAGAAGCCAGCGAAGCTAACTTTTTTCACATCGCCGAGGGTTTGAAACCTGGTCGCGGCAATTTATTTTATTTCTGTACGGGCCCTTGTTATCCTATGTTTGGGCAAGGTCATCCTCCCATTGGCTACAGCTGGCGCAACGCTCCTCCGAGCATAAACCAGCTTTATCCAATTGGCTGCCGCTTGCGCGGCACTCCTCCGGCCTAACCCGAGCTTACCCAAGTTACTTCAAAGCTTCACACAAGATTCTTGGTTGAGACTTTTTAAGTTGTGCTTCCCCGATAAAATCTCAGCCACTGAAACGAGCACTGTCGTCCTTTTCGTTATCAAGACTTTTGCGCCCACATATAGCATTCGTAACGCACTGGGTTGGTTACCAAAAAAAAAATACGCAATGTTCACGTTATCACGATGTAAATCTTGACACAAAGCGAGACCTTAGTGCACGTGATGCTAGCACACAGCTCCTCCTGGTGTCTATAATGCTTCGCACCACTCCTTATATTCGTGTTGTGAACTCACTACATCATATCTACACTGCTTAATTTATACAGCGTATACGAGTGCCTGAACACATGCCTATGTAAACTATAATTTGCATGCTCCGTTTAAAGGTATGTCGTCGTTATGACGTGAAGACCTGTTTGCACGGTCAATGGAACAAGGAAAGCTGGAACATATGTACGATGTTCACAGCACTTCACTCCGTATATCGCAGTCTTCGCAATGCAAGCTCTCTTCCTCTTGCGCCGACTCTGGCTTCAGTCGATCCGACGCTATAGCTATCAACATTCGGGCAAGCGCAAAAAATCTGGTTACAAGTATACTAAACCCTTTTCCATCAGTCTGATTGGAGACGACCGCCTTCTTGAACAAATAAAAGACACATCCGGATAAGAAACTACACAGTGAATTCGATGCACAGTTAAACGTCGCCGGTACCTGAAACGTTGCGTCGTATATACGCTTATTCCGACTTCTCACGCATCTAGAAGAGTTGGCTCTGAAAAGCTCACGACACGGCTTTAAACTATTTTTTTTCTTTCGTGTATTCCTTGAAATCCTCTTCATGGACTTTCCTGAGAAAAGCTCCTTTCTGAAAACAAAACACTTAAGCCTACTAGCCTTCAAGCTTCCGGCGATCGTCTTAAGAAAACAAACAAGGCCAAGCTCCAGTTCTCCGGGGATTTCAGGTGATAATACTCATTTGGATGCAGGTCGTTTCTTTGACTTGCGAGCCATTTCTCTGATTTCGAAACAGCCGTTGCGACATCGAATGCCCGCGTCTGTTTTCGTCTGTAAGGCATACGCGAAAGACGTCGAACGCATGCAGGGCAGATTCCGCCATCGCAATCGCCGGTATGTTCACGAGCAGGGAATGTTAAATCCGACCGGGTCAGTAGAATTGTGTCGATTATCCTAGAGGTAACTTCGCTAAGTATATCATTTATTGCGAAAGATGAGCACCTCCATGTAACAGTCGGCTTTTATATAAAATCTTCCTTGAAGAACGTGTCACTTAATAAATGAGTTCTAAGAATCGCCAAGTCTTCTGGGGATCTCTTGCAAAATGAACTAGCCCGCAAGGATCATACGAACGTTTGGGGTAAGATGTAGTAAGCCAGCGCTTCTTTCTGATCTCTCCTGGTGTTTTCAGTAACTTTAGCCGCCTATTGTTATGCCATCCAGCTTTTATGCTACGCTCGGTGTTTGTAGTTTCAGAAAAAGGCGTTAAAACAAAATATTTCATTCTATCTCGTCGTCAGAAAAGGAGTACCGCATTTAATTATCCTAAACTGTTACACAGGCAGTCCACTTGGTGGAGGGTTCATTTTTTTTATTTTTTTACGTTTTAAAATTATTGTTGTCCTCGCGATCGGCTTAAAAGAGAAAATTGTTGTTTTCAGTCATAAAGTAACCTTTAATCGTTTCTTTCTCGCTGCTTTGTGATGACTTCAAGAATACAGCCTTTCATGCTTTGCTCTCTGGAGTTCAGTGTGCCCGTATTCTCCTCCAGAAACATACAACGAAACATTGTGGTTGTGGCACGAAATACGTTGATAGACATTGGTTCATGTTCGTAGGCTAATGAATTTCCAGTTGCCAGCCTGAAATATTTTACGCAGCTTCACTAAACGAAAGATGTCATCCTTCATCTCATTCATTTGTGGTTATTGGTACAGCCCTTTTTCGTCACAGTGAAAAGGTGTTTTAAATATGCGCAAGTTTAACGTAAGGGCGGAAGGCTGGCCCTACACCTCACATAAATTTTAGCTGAGAAATCTGAACCGTTTTCCTGCGATTTTCTAGATGTACATTCACCAAACCATTATCATTGTAATCAGTTCTCCGTGCTCTGTTTACTAAGTTATAGTGTTGTAGTATATAGGTAGTATAGTTGTATGGGTAGTGTAGTATAGTATTGTTAACTAAAAGTTTGTTCATTTTTGTTTACTTTTTACTTTATCCTTCCCCCTGGCAATAAAGATACTGCGCATCAAGCTCCCCTGCTTTATTTTAATATCTGTAATTAAGTAGATCCCATCCAGCAACTCTTAACAAAAGTATTTTTTAACGGTAAAGCATTTATGAACACAATTTTTTAATATTTGTAAGATTTCACTATAGCAGTAAAAATGGCCGAAAATCACCCAACGGCAACCATGTATCTTTTTTTCTCTGTTAATAGATTTGCTGTTGTGAAAAGGTTTCCCCATTGGTTTTCTATCGCGGTCTTAACTGTTCGATGCGATTGTTGGAAACACTTTAAAGTAACGATTTGCCTCCATATCACAAGAATGGACCATTACCTTCAATATTTCCATATCCATACCTTACAATATTCCAATATTCAAATTTTTATCAACAAGGCTGGATTTGCTCGATTCTGTTGTTTAAGTTCTGAGAGGAAAATGCTTCCAACCCTTGTGGTTCAAGAAAGATGGGGTCAATTGCCGCAACAACTAATGTTTCAAGGAACATGGTTTTGAAGCCGAAAAAATGGCTTCATTGCGAGTTATACTGAACAAATGCACGTTGATATATGATTCCAATCGCCACCAGCTTGGCAACCTTCCCTCCATTCTTTCTCCTGTTTATTTACTCACTTGATTTTTCGGTCTTTTCGATGATCAGTTGTTTAGTCCTTTCATTAAAATAAAGTCATCACCGGTTCGCCTCAGACAACCACTGCGCCGCGTAGCATCCTGGTGAAACACCGGACGGCATGAGATTCCTCGCTCGGGCAATGTTGCTATGATTAAAAGTAAATTAGCGTTGATCCAGGTTGTTATCAGTGTCTAGAGACCAATAAGCATGGGCTTTGCAGCACGCTCACAAAACAATTCAATAACAGTCTTCGTTCTGGGTCTTCAAAGAGAGGCATTCCTTTTAGTTCTCTACCAATGTATAACGACGGTCAGTAACTCACTTTTAGCTCGCCTGTGCTTCCTACTAACAGCGAGAGTTTAGAATAATAAGAAATCGTGCAAGGCGACAGCCACCGTACAGAAGCGGCGCCCTACCTCGGGCTGCGTTTTCAGAATTCAATAACATTATAGTCAGTATGAGCTCGTTAGCGCAGAACTAATACTTCCAGAACTACTATTTCGGCATAAGCTTCCAATAACTGTCACACGCGAGCTCCGGAGCTGAGAGAAAATAAATTTCTAATGAAATCGGGCTGAAGCAGCGCAAAAGTAAATTCACGTTTCCGGGAAATTGCATAGAGCCTAGAGCTACATTTTGATAAAATGAAAATAGTAAGCAGTTTTTCTTTGTTGTGAACTGAACACTAAGCATCTACCTAAATCAGGAATAAAACAGTGTACCTGGTTTTTCGTTTATATGCCACACGGAAGTGTAAAATGGGGCATAAGTGGCCGCCGTTGTGCTTTGCAAAAATGTCACTTTTCGTATTTAAAAATATTATTGGCACGCAAGTGAAACATTCAGTCTTGTTCAAGAAAAAGCGGAATTTCACATCACAAAAAAATATTCCTTTTTAATTTAGCTTACTCGGTACATTTAACGAAAGGAATCACTTGCAGACCTGAGGGTAGCCATCTGTAAAACTCTAAAATCTCTGCCAGCAAAATGTGTACGATTAAAAAACGAAAAATTGGGCAAGTTAGTTGGAGCTTGACATTGTTGGAACTTGTTGACATTGTTGGAAATAGCTTTAAATCTATGCAAAGTACACTGCTGATCAGGAAGTATGTTCATCCGTCCTGTTTTCCAGCCTTGTTCCGAGTCACAGAAGTCAAAGGAAATCAAAGGAAAAGGCTGCAAAGGAAATCGATGCGTCGCCACGGGATCAACATTTTGACACACGTATGTGTTTCGCCCTGTCTTTCTATCAGTTTTATTCCTTTCTATTTTTTCCATCCATGCGTCAAAGCCGGACTTATCGATTCTTTTACTGCTTTTGTACCGGCCTGCTGAGCAGCCACGCGAACGGATCCCTTCCTATTGTGTGCCTTTTCACGCATCTCATGGATGGAAACATGCGCGTGCAACATAAAGGACATTGCTCGGACTGATGCTAGCACAAGACCTAAGCCGCGTGACACCATAAAGAAATTTTGGAAGAGCTTAATCTTCCCAGCAGGCTCGTGCAGGTCGGAAAAGGTAACACCACTGAGCAGTATGGAAGATCAGCTCCCGCTCAACCAATCTGCAATAAGTTCGCAATGATATCAGATGCTCGCTTGAAGCCAAGCGTCCGGTTTAGCGGTGCTGCTACAGCCTCACTTCCCTAAGCACTTCGCAGCAGGGCTCACTGTTTGGAAAATTCCTTCGCGTACTTTGCTTTGCGCAGCGTTACGGTTGCATCAAAACGCTTCTGATATTAGGTCGTAGTATAAAGGAAGAAAACCTTTAACACCATGCGTAGTCAGCCCCGGCTGATATTGCAACGCACTCTTTTCTTTCACAGAACTAACAGGGGGATTCGTCTCGGAATGACCTCCGTAGCGCATGTGCTATCCTGTTGGCTATGTCGTCTTCATGTTCCCACTACACGTACTAGCAGGACTAGGTTCCCATGTCGGTAATTTCACGCTGAGCTTCAACCTAAGACAGTGCTTATGCCACGTGGTGACATTGGGAACGCACGAACTTTCTTAAAACTTAAAACGCACAACCGATAACTATAAATGGATAGGTTAATTTTGTCTTAGGCTTCTCTTTAACCCACCCGTTGTGCAATATCACCACTATTCTTTACAGCAGGACTAGTAAACTGATGTGGTGATGTGACGTGAACTGTAACAGTTCTTGGAACTTTCGAATTCGGAACCTTCGTAGGTCCCATAGCTTTTATGACCAGAAAAATATTTACCAGCTAGAAAAAAGATGAATATACCACTTCATGGACAACCCCTCAACCAACGAAGCACTCTAATTGGGGCTGAATGCGATACGCATCATAAGACTGAAGAGAGTTGCGTCAAAAGCCTCCCGGAAGTGGTTGCCAGATTGAAAGTGGTTGCCAGACTAAAGCTTCAATGCCGCAATCCCTGAATAAAATCACACACATCACCACTCTCAGCCGCACAAGCAGCTCAACATTGTCCTCTGAGGATTGAACGCATCTGCATTTAACCCACACTAAACTCGTCGTATGCCAGTTGCAGAAACTCCGAAAGCTTCGTAATCCCTGGGAATCCGTCCAAATGGCTCCCTGCTTTCATGTTATGGCATATAGCAAGCAGCTGCTACGCCGATACGTGTGCCCCACTGCTGGCAGCACCTGCCGTCGCAGGGCAGTGCATGGCGTATCGTTAACCGCTGCACCACTGTGCCAGGAGTGGTACGAAGACTGTCAGGTTTGTATGAATGTAGAGTCGAGAAGGAGCAATTCCGCAAAGCTATCGTGACATACCCTTCAAGAAGAGCTTATAAGGACTCTCCAATTTTTTCCTGTGCGACTACTGCATACTGCACCTCCCGTTACGTGTTTGCTCTTTGTATGCGCAAAAGATAAATGTCCACCAAAAGAATGACTTACTGGAGAGGAAATAAAACCCAGCAGGCGTGCCTATTTTACATAATGTCATAAACATTGTAAGCGTTGTAGATTTATCGGCCTCCGGAAAAGAAGCAAAGGCTGAGTTGCGCAAGTAGGCATATGAGACAATTTCAGCGGGCTGGGAGTTCGATGGAACCTATTTTCCAGCAGAGAGGTCCTTCCCTGAAGCGTTCATGCAGGCCATCCGATAAGAGTGTGTTTTCGCACGCTCCTTTCCTCAACGCTGGTTATTGATGATCCAACTAACGTTAAAGTCTTCCTCAGAACCGGCATGCTCTTAGGGCAAGGAGCTTCACACGCAGACCTGATGTGATTTATGACACCTGCCCTGCCTAAGCGATGCATGCCTCTTGCGCAGTTGCGTTTCGTAATCGACGGTACAGCTTTGGAACAGCGCGCAGTATATTGGATGAGTTCGCTCGACAAAAAAATGCTTCCTCTGGGCACTTTGGTGCGAGGCCACGATGCTGTTCCTACAGAGGGAAGGGTGAAAGTACAGTCATTAATATCTCCGTGTCTTTACGGCAAGCTCTTACTGAGCACGTTATGCATTTCGTAATAAAAGAAGCATTCCTCTCTCAATCCCACGTCACTTCAATGAAATAGCAATCACTTCACAATGCTTTTTTTCAGTTTTCTAACTTGTCTGTGTCCTCTGGTTAGGCCTTTTGTAACAGGACCCAATTGCACAAAATTATTAAAGCTCGGCCCCAGTTAATTTCAAACTGAGCTTCAAAAATATCTGCTTGACGCCTAGTGTCTATACGCCGCTCCAAATAAAGTTGCGTCTCTATTCAAATACCAAGCGTACTTCATGATTTTTCATCAGTTTCCTAAACGTGGCTTTCGTGCAAAAACTTAAACGAAACTCTTACTTTAACTTTCATTACGGTGTTCTCATTTCCCGCGCTAAAGCATTCATTTTAAAATTTTCGTTTTTCTTTTCGTTTGTAATTAAGATACAGTTAGCATTGAAACAGCCTAGAAAAGTCTTTTTTTTGCCTGGGGCATAGTGAGGCATGCTACAAGTGGTTTGATCTATTGGGGCTATGTCTTGTGAGGTTTCACTTCATTTTTGTTTCCTTTTTGGTGACGTCCAGCATCTAGAAAGCAGATATTAAAAGAACGGCCATCAAATGAGCGGCCGCTCAGGACACAACGCCGCCTCTAGCGACCGCAACCAGTCCTGCCATGCCCCAAGGATCATGGTTCGCCGATATGCTGCACAGCAGTCGCACAGTTGCTTTCCCGACACGGAAGCAGCGGCGGGGAAAGTCGCCATGCACATCGTCGTGCTCCGTCATTCACTTGCGTCAGCCCCGAAAGGCGGCAAGGGCGTGAGGCGCCGTTATGCATACAATTTTCATCATGCGCCTGTTTTTTTTCCTTTAAAAGCACGGTAATATCCCGTGCTGTCTAGGTAACATGCACTAGTGACCAATGGAAGAGGAATTAATGAAACAAAAAACAAAAACCTCGCGTCAAAATATGGCCCATCAGCTATAAGTTACTTAAAAACTGGTGTTGAGATCCTGCATTAAAAAATATGTTTGAGGTTTTCTCTTTCTTGCTGGACTTGAACTAGAACATTAGAAGCCAGCTGTCCATCATTTCGTTTATATTTTTTCTTACCCATATTTACGTTATCATTGACGCGGAGGGTTGGAAGACCGCCCTCCAACTGTGATGACTAGTGTGACAGAAGCCAACAGCCACAGAAACCAAGGGGCACAGGGGATTTTGTTATGTTATTTATTTTGTGGTGTTGATCAATTTAGAATATTACTGAATATGTTACCGTTTAAAGATAACTAATTAGAAAAGCAGAAGAAAAAACAACCACCTGCCGCCGGTGGGATCCGAACCCACGACCTCCGAATTACGCGTCCGGTGCTCTACCTCTGAGCTACGGCGACGGCTGTCGATTCTTCTGCTTTCGGGGGTATTTATGTTTACAAGTAACCTAACCTTGAAAGTGTTCATCAGAACCACCCACGTTCATAAGCGGCGGACGTAGAACGTCCTGAGTTACCGCAGGTGTGACGTAGAACGTCATCGAACGGAGAGGGTGGAAACTGCGTGAGAACCCTCTTATGCTTCCTAAGGCGTCAAGGATGCCAGAATCGAGGCCCTCGCTAAGCAATTAAGCAAACAAGGGAAGGGGATGAGGCGCTCGTTATAAATATGACAGAAGCCAACAGCCACAGAAACCAAGGGGCACAGGGGATTTTTTTATGTTATTTATTTTGTGGTGTTGATCAATTTAGAATATTACTGAATATGTTACCGTTTAAAGATAACTAATTAGAAAAGCAGACGAAAAAACAACCACCTGCCGCCGGTGGGATCCGAACCCACGACCTCCGAATTACGCGTCCGGTGCTCTACCTCTGAGCTACGGTGACGGCTGTCGATTCTTCTGCTTTCGGGGGTATTTATGTTTACAAGTAACCTAACCTTGAAAGTGTTCATCAGCGCCACCCACGTTCATAAGCGGCGGACGTAGAACGTCCTGAGTTACCGCAGGTGTGACGTAGAACGTCATCGAACGGAGAGGGTGGAAGCTGCGTGAGAACCCTCTTATGCTTCCTAAGGCGTCAAGGCTGCCAGAATCGAGGCCCTCGCTAAGCAATTAAGCAAACAAGGGAAGGGGATGAGGCGCTCGTTATAAATATGACAGAAGCCAACAGCCACAGAAACCAAGGGGCACAGGGGATTTTTTATGTTATTTATTTTGTGCTGGTGATCAATTTAGAATATTACTGAATATGTTACCGTTTAAAGATAACTAATTAGAAAAGCAGAAGAAAAAACAACCACCTCCCGCCGGTGGGATCCGAACCCACGACCTCCGAATTACGCGTCCGGTGCTCTACCTCTGAGCTACGGCGACGGCTGTCGATTCTTCTGCTTTCGGGGGTATTTATGTTTACAAGTAACCTAACCTTGAAAGTGTTCATCAGCGCCACCCACGTTCATAAGCGGCGGACGTAGAACGTCCTGAGTTACCGCAGGTGTGACGTAGAACGTCATCGAACGGAGAGGGTGGAAGCTGCGTGAGAACCCTCTTATGCTTCCTAAGGCGTCAAGGCTGCCAGAATCGAGGCCCTCGCTAAGCAATTAACCAAACAAGGGAAGGGGATGAGGCGCTCGTTATAAATATGACAGAAGCCAACAGCCACAGAAACCAAGGGGCACAGGGGATTTTTTAATGTTATTTATTTTGTGGTGTTGATCAATTTAGAATATTACTGAATATTTTACCGTTTAAAGATAACAAATTAGAAAAGCAGAAGAAAAAACAACCACCTGCCGCCGGTGGGATCCGAACCCACGACCTCCGAATTACGCGTCCGGTGCTCTACCTCTGAGCTACGGCGACGGCTGTCGATTCTTCTGCTTTCGGGGGTATTTATGTTTACAAGTAACCTAACCTTGAAAGTGTTCATCAGCGCCACCCACGTTCATAAGCGGCGGACGTAGAACGTCCTGAGTTACCGCAGGTGTGACGTAGAACGTCATCGAACGGAGAGGGTGGAAGCTGCGTGAGAACCCTCTTATGCTTCCTAAGGCGTCAATGCTGCCAGAATCGAGGCCCTCGCTAAGCAATTAAGCAAACAAGGGAAGGGGATGAGGCGCTCGTTATAAATATGACAGAAGCCAACAGCCACAGAAACCAAGGGGCACAGGGGATTTTTTTATGTTATTTATTTTGTGGTGTTGATCAATTTAGAATATTACTGAATATGTTACCGTTTAAAGATAACTAATTAGAAAAGCAGAAGAAAAAACAACCACCTGCCGCCGGTGGGATCCGAACCCACGACCTCCGAATTACGCGTCCGGTGCTCTACCTCTGAGCTACGGCGACGGCTGTCGATTCTTCTGCTTTCGGGGGTATTTATGTTTACAAGTAACCTAACCTTGAAAGTGTTCATCAGCGCCACCCACGTTCATAAGCGGCGGACGTAGAACGTCCTGAGTTACCGCAGGTGTGACGTAGAACGTCATCGAACGGAGAGGGTGGAAGCTGCGTGAGAACCCTCTTATGCTTCCTAAGGCGTCAAGGCTGCCAGAATCGAGGCCCTCGCTAAGCAATTAAGCAAACAAGGGAAGGGGATGAGGCGCTCGTTATAAATATGACAGAAGCCAACAGCCACAGAAACCAAGGGGCACAGGGGATTTTTTTATGTTATTTATTTTTTGGTGTTGATCAATTTAGAATATTACTGAATATGTTACCGTTTAAAGATAACTAATTAGAAAAGCAGAAGAAAAAACAACCACCTGCCGCCGGTGGGATCCGAACCCACGACCTCCGAATTACGCGTCCGGTGCTCTACCTCTGAGCTACGGCGACGGCTGTCGATTCTTCTGCTTTCGGGGGTATTTATGTTTACAAGTAACCTAACCTTGAAAGTGTTCATCAGCGCCACCCACGTTCATAAGCGGCGGACGTAGAACGTCCTGAGTTACCGCAGGTGTGACGTAGAACGTCATCGAACGGAGAGGGTGGAAGCTGCGTGAGAACCCTCTTATGCTTCCTAAGGCGTCAAGGCTGCCAGAATCGAGGCCCTCGCTAAGCAATTAAGCAAACAAGGGAAGGGGATGAGGCGCTCGTTATAAATATGACAGAAGCCAACAGCCACAGAAACCAAGGGGCACAGGGGATTTTTTTATGTTATTTATTTTGTGGTGTTGATCAATTTAGAATATTACTGAATATGTTACCGTTTAAAGATAACTAATTAGAAAAGCAGAAGAAAAAACAACCACCTGCCGCCGGTGGGATCCGAACCCACGACCTCCGAATTACGCGTCCGGTGCTCTACCTCTGAGCTACGGCGACGGCTGTCGATTCTTCTGCTTTCGGGGGTATTTATGTTTACAAGTAACCTAACCTTGAAAGTGTTCATCAGCGCCACCCACGTTCATAAGCGGCGGACGTAGAACGTCCTGAGTTACCGCAGGTGTGACGTAGAACGTCATCGAACGGAGAGGGTGGAAGCTGCGTGAGAACCCTCTTATGCTTCCTAAGGCGTCAAGGCTGCCAGAATCGAGGCCCTCGCTAAGCAATTAAGCAAACAAGGGAAGGGGATGAGGCGCTCGTTATAAACATGACAGAAGCCAACAGCCACAGAAACCAAGGGGCACAGGGGATTTTTTTAATGTTATTTATTTTGTGGTGTTGATCAATTTAGAATATTACTGAATATGTTACCGTTTAAAGATAACTAATTAGAAAAGCAGAAGAAAAAACAACCACCTGCCGCCGGTGGGATCCGAACCCACGATCTCCGAATTATGCGTCCGGTGCTCTACCTCTGAGCTACGGCGACGGCTGTCGATTCTTCTGCTTTCGGGGGTATTTATGTTTACAAGTAACCTAACCTTGAAAGTGTTCATCAGCGCCACCCACGTTCATAAGCGGCGGACGTAGAACGTCCTGAGTTACCGCAGGTGTGACGTAGAACGTCATCGAACGGAGAGGGTGGAAGCTGCGTGAGAACCCTCTTATGCTTCCTAAGGCGTCAAGGCTGCCAGAATCGAGGCCCTCGCTAAGCAATTAAGCAAACAAGGGAAGGGGATGAGGCGCTCGTTATAAACATGACAGAAGCCAACAGCCACAGAAACCAAGGGGCACAGGGGATTTTTTTATGTTATTTATTTTGTGGTGTTGATCAATTTAGAATATTACTGAATATTTTACCGTTTAAAGATAACTAATTAGAAAAGCAGAAGAAAAAACAACCACCTGCCGCCGGTGGGATCCGAACCCACGACCTCCGAATTACGCGTCCGGTGCTCTACCTCTGAGCTACGGCGACGGCTGTCGATTCTTCTGCTTTCGGGGGTATTTATGTTTACAAGTAACCTAACCTTGAAAGTGTTCATCAGCGCCACCCACGTTCATAAGCGGCGGACGTAGAACGTCCTGAGTTACCGCAGGTGTGACGTAGAACGTCATCGAACGGAGAGGGTGGAAGCTGCGTGAGAACCCTCTTATGCTTCCTAAGGCGTCAAGGCTGCCAGAATCGAGGCCCTCGCTAAGCAATTAACCAAACAAGGGAAGGGGATGAGGCGCTCGTTATAAATATGACAGAAGCCAACAGCCACAGAAACCAAGGGGCACAGGGGATTTTTTAATGTTATTTATTTTGTGGTGTTGATCAATTTAGAATATTACTGAATATTTTACCGTTTAAAGATAACAAATTAGAAAAGCAGAAGAAAAAACAACCACCTGCCGCCGGTGGGATCCGAACCCACGACCTCCGAATTACGCGTCCGGTGCTCTACCTCTGAGCTACGGCGACGGCTGTCGATTCTTCTGCTTTCGGGGGTATTTATGTTTACAAGTAACCTAACCTTGAAAGTGTTCATCAGCGCCACCCACGTTCATAAGCGGCGGACGTAGAACGTCCTGAGTTACCGCAGGTGTGACGTAGAACGTCATCGAACGGAGAGGGTGGAAGCTGCGTGAGAACCCTCTTATGCTTCCTAAGGCGTCAAGGCTGCCAGAATCGAGGCCCTCGCTAAGCAATTAAGCAAACAAGGGAAGGGGATGAGGCGCTCGTTATAAATATGACAGAAGCCAACAGCCACAGAAACCAAGGGGCACAGGGGATTTTTTTATGTTATTTATTTTGTGGTGTTGATCAATTTAGAATATTACTGAATATGTTACCGTTTAAAGATAACTAATTAGAAAAGCAGAAGAAAAAACAACCACCTGCCGCCGGTGGGATCCGAACCCACGACCTCCGAATTACGCGTCCGGTGCTCTACCTCTGAGCTACGGCGACGGCTGTCGATTCTTCTGCTTTCGGGGGTATTTATGTTTACAAGTAACCTAACCTTGAAAGTGTTCATCAGCGCCACCCACGTTCATAAGCGGCGGACGTAGAACGTCCTGAGTTACCGCAGGTGTGACGTAGAACGTCATCGAACGGAGAGGGTGGAAGCTGCGTGAGAACCCTCTTATGCTTCCTAAGGCGTCAAGGCTGCCAGAATCGAGGTCCTCGCTAAGCAATTAAGCAAACAAGGGAAGGGGATGAGGCGCTCGTTATAAATATGACAGAAGCCAACAGCCACAGAAACCAAGGGGCACAGGGGATTTTTTTATGTTATTTATTTTGTGGTGTTGATCAATTTAGAATATTACTGAATATGTTACCGTTTAAAGATAACTAATTAGAAAAGCAGAAGAAAAAACAACCACCTGCCGCCGGTGGGATCCGAACCCACGACCTCCGAATTACGCGTCCGGTGCTCTACCTCTGAGCTACGGCGACGGCTGTCGATTCTTCTGCTTTCGGGGGTATTTATGTTTACAAGTAACCTAACCTTGAAAGTGTTCATCAGCGCCACCCACGTTCATAAGCGGCGGACGTAGAACGTCCTGAGTTACCGCAGGTGTGACGTAGAACGTCATCGAACGGAGAGGGTGGAAGCTGCGTGAGAACCCTCTTATGCTTCCTAAGGCGTCAAGGCTGCCAGAATCGAGGCCCTCGCTAAGCAATTAAGCAAACAAGGGAAGGGGATGAGGCGCTCGTTATAAATATGACAGAAGCCAACAGCCACAGAAACCAAGGGGCACAGGGGATTTTTTTATGTTATTTATTTTGTGCTGGTGATCAATTTAGAATATTACTGAATATGTTACCGTTTAAAGATAACTAATTAGAAAAGCAGAAGAAAAAACAACCACCTGCCGCCGGTGGGATCCGAACCCACGACCTCCGAATTACGCGTCCGGTGCTCTACCTCTGAGCTACGGCGACGGCTGTCGATTCTTCTGCTTTCGGGGGTATTTATGTTTACAAGTAACCTAACCTTGAAAGTGTTCATCAGCGCCACCCACGTTCATAAGCGGCGGACGTAGAACGTCCTGAGTTACCGCAGGTGTGACGTAGAACGTCATCGAACGGAGAGGGTGGAAGCTCCGTGAGAACCCTCTTATGCTTCCTAAGGCGTCAAGGCTGCCAGAATCGAGGCCCTCGCTAAGCAATTAAGCAAACAAGGGAAGGGGATGAGGCGCTCGTTATAAACATGACAGAAGCCAACAGCCACAGAAACCAAGGGGCACAGGGGATTTTTTTAATGTTATTTATTTTGTGGTGTTGATCAATTTAGAATATTACTGAATATGTTACCGTTTAAAGATAACTAATTAGAAAAGCAGAAGAAAAAACAACCACCTGCCGCCGGTGGGATCCGAACCCACGATCTCCGAATTATGCGTCCGGTGCTCTACCTCTGAGCTACGGCGACGGCTGTCGATTCTTCTGCTTTCGGGGGTATTTATGTTTACAAGTAACCTAACCTTGAAAGTGTTCATCAGCGCCACCCACGTTCATAAGCGGCGGACGTAGAACGTCCTGAGTTACCGCAGGTGTGACGTAGAACGTCATCGAACGGAGAGGGTGGAAGCTGCGTGAGAACCCTCTTATGCTTCCTAAGGCGTCAAGGCTGCCAGAATCGAGGCCCTCGCTAAGCAATTAAGCAAACAAGGGAAGGGGATGAGGCGCTCGTTATAAACATGACAGAAGCCAACAGCCACAGAAACCAAGGGGCACAGGGGATTTTTTTATGTTATTTATTTTGTGGTGTTGATCAATTTAGAATATTACTGAATATTTTACCGTTTAAAGATAACTAATTAGAAAAGCAGAAGAAAAAACAACCACCTGCCGCCGGTGGGATCCGAACCCACGACCTCCGAATTACGCGTCCGGTGCTCTACCTCTGAGCTACGGCGACGGCTGTCGATTCTTCTGCTTTCGGGGGTATTTATGTTTACAAGTAACCTAACCTTGAAAGTGTTGATCAGCGCCACCCACGTTCATAAGCGGCGGACGTAGAACGTCCTGAGTTACCGCAGGTGTGACGTAGAACGTCATCGAACGGAGAGGGTGGAAGCTGCGTGAGAACCCTCTTATGCTTCCTAAGGCGTCAAGGCTGCCAGAATCGAGGCCCTCGCTAAGCAATTAAGCAAACAAGGGAAGGGGATGAGGCGCTCGTTATAAATATGACAGAAGCCAACAGCCACAGAAACCAAGGGGCACAGGGGATTTTTTTATGTTATTTATTTTGTGGTGTTGATCAATTTAGAATATTACTGAATATGTTACCGTTTAAAGATAACTAATTAGAAAAGCAGAAGAAAAAACAATCACCTGCCGCCGGTGGGATCCGAACCCACGACCTCCGAATTACGCGTCCGGTGCTCTACCTCTGAGCTACGGCGACGGCTGTCGATTCTTCTGCTTTCGGGGGTATTTATGTTTACAAGTAACCTAACCTTGAAAGTGTTCATCAGCGCCACCCACGTTCATAAGCGGCGGACGTAGAACGTCCAGAGTTACCGCAGGTGTGACGTAGAACGTCATCGAACAGAGAGGGTGGAAGCTGCGTGAGAACCCTCTTATGCTTCCTAAGGCGTCAAGGCTGCCAGAATCGAGGCCCTCGCTAAGCAATTAAGCAAACAAGGGAAGGGGATGAGGCGCTCGTTATAAATATGACAGAAGCGAACAGCCACAGAAACCAAGGGGCACAGGGGATTTTTTTATGTTATTTATTTTGTGGTGTTGATCAATTTAGAATATTACTGAATATGTTACCGTTTAAAGATAACTAATTAGAAAAGCAGAAGAAAAAACAACCACCTGCCGCCGGTGGGATCCGAACCCACGACCTCCGAATTACTCGTCCGGTGCTCTACCTCTGAGCTACGGCGACGGCTGTCGATTCTTCTGCTTTCGGGGGTATTTATGTTTACAAGTAACCTAACCTTGAAAGTGTTCATCAGCGCCACCCACGTTCATAAGCGGCGGACGTAGAACGTCCTGAGTTACCGCAGGTGTGACGTAGAACGTCATCGAACGGAGAGGGTGGAAGCTGCGTGAGAACCCTCTTATGCTTCCTAAGGCGTCAAGGCTGCCAGAATCGAGGCCCTCGCTAAGCAATTAAGCAAACAAGGGAAGGGGATGAGGCGCTCGTTATAAATATGACAGAAGCCAACAGCCACAGAAACCAAGGGGCACAGGGGATTTTTTTATGTTATTTATTTTGTGGTGTTGATCAATTTAGAATATTACTGAATATGTTACTGTTTAAAGATAACTAATTAGAAAAGCAGAAGAAAAAACAACCACCTGCCGCCGGTGGGATCCGAACCCACGACCTCCGAATTACGCGTCCGGTGCTCTACCTCTGAGCTACGGCGACGGCTGTCGATTCTTCTGCTTTCGGGGGTATTTATGTTTACAAGTAACCTAACCTTGAAAGTGTTCATCAGCGCCACCCACGTTCGTAAGCGGCGGACGTAGAACGTCCTGAGTTACCGCAGGTGTGGCGTAGAACGTCATCGAACGGAGAGGGTGGAAGCTGCGTGAGAACCCTCTTATGCTGCCTAAGGCGTCAAGGCTGCCAGAATCGAGGCCCTCGCTAAGCAATTAAGCAAACAAGGGAAGGGGATGAGGCGCTCGTTATAAATATGACAGAAGCCAACAGCCACAGAAACCAAGGGGCACAGGGGATTTTTTTATGTTATTTATTTTGTGGTGTTGATCACTTTAGAATATTACTGAATATGTTACCGTTTAAAGATAACTAATTAGAAAAGCAGAAGAAAAAACAACCACCTGCCGCCGGTGGGATCCGAACCCACGACCTCCGAATTACGCGTCCGGTGCTCTACCTCTGAGCTACGGCGACGGCTGTCGATTCTTCTGCTTTCGGGGGTATTTATGTTTACAAGTAACCTAACCTTGAAAGTGTTCATCAGCGCCACCCAGGTTCTTAAGCGGCGGACGTAGAACGTCCTGAGTTACCGCAGGTGTGACGTAGAACGTCATCGAACGCAGAGGGTGGAAGCTGCGTGAGAACCCTCTTATGCTTCCTAAGGCGTCAAGGCTGCCAGAAGCGAGGCCCTCGCTAAGCAATTAAGCAAACAAGGGAAGGGGATGAGGCGCTCGTTATAAATATGACAGAAGCCAACAGCCACAGAAACCAAGGGGCACAGGGGATTTTTTTATGTTATTTATTTTGTGGTGTTGATCAATTTAGAATATTACTGAATATGTTACCGTTTAAAGATAACTAATTAGAAAAGCAGAAGAAAAAACAACCACCTGCCGCCGGTGGGATCCGAACCCACGACCTCCGAATTACGCGTCCGGTGCTCTACCTCTGAGCTACGGCGACGGCTGTCGATTCTTCTGCTTTCGGGGGTATTTATGTTTACAAGTAACCTAACCTTGAAAGTGTTCATCAGCGCCACCCACGTTCATAAGCGGCGGACGTAGAACGTCCTGAGTTACCGTAGGTGTGACGTAGAACGTCATCGAACGGAGAGGGTGGAAGCTGCGTGAGAACCCTCTTATGCTTCCTAAGGCGTCAAGGCTGCCAGAATCGAGGCCCTCGCTAAGCAATTAAGCAAACAAGGGAAGGTGATGAGGCGCTCGTTATAAATATGACAGAAGCCAACAGCCACAGAAACCAAGGAGCACAGGGGATTTTTTTATGTTATTTATTTTGTGGTGTTGATCAATTTAGAATATTACTGAATATGTTACCGTTTAAAGATAACTAATTAGAAAAGCAGAAGAAAAAACAACCACCTGCCGCCGGTGGGATCCGAACCCACGACCTCCGAATTACGCGTCCGGTGCTCCACCTCTGAGCTACGGCGACGGCTGTCGATTCTTCTGCTTTCGGGGGTATTTATGTTTACAAGTAACCTAACCTTGAAAGTGTTCATAAGCGCCACCCACGTTCATAAGCGGCGGACGTAGAACGTCCTGAGTTACCGCAGGTGTGACGTAGAACGTCATCGAACGGACAGGGTGGAAGCTGCGTGAGAACCCTCTTATGCTTCCTAAGGCGTCAAGGCTGCCAGAATCGAGGCCCTCGCTAAGCAATTAAGCAAACAAGGGAAGGGGATGAGGCGCTCGTTATAAATATGACAGAAGCCAACAGCCAAAGAAACCAAGGGGCACAGGGGATTTTTTTATGTTATTTATTTTGTGGTGTTGATCAATTTAGAATATTACTGAATATGTTACCGTTTAAAGATAACTAATTAGAAAAGCAGAAGAAAAAACAACCACCTGCCGCCGGTGGGATCCGAACCCACGACCTCCGAATTACGCGTCCGGTGCTCTACCTCTGAGCTACGGCGACGGCTGTCGATTCTTCTGCTTTCGGGGGTATTTATGTTTACAAGTAACCTAACCTTGAAAGTGTTCATCAGCGCCACCCACATTCATAAGCGGCGGACGTAGAACGTCCTGAGTTACCGCAGGTGTGACGTAGAACGTCATCGAACGGAGAGGGTGGAAGCTGCGTGAGAACCCTCTTATGCTTCCTAAGGCGTCAAGGCTGCCAGAATCGAGGCCCTCGCTAAGCAATTAAGCAAACAAGAGAAGGGGATGAGGCGCTCGTTATAAATATGACAGAAGCCAACAGCCACAGAAACCAAGGGGCACAGGGGATTTTTTTTTATGTTATTTATTTGGTGGTGTTGATCAATTTAGAATATTACTGAATATGTTACCGTTTAAAGAGTTTAAAGATAACTAATTAGAAAAGCAGAAGAAAAAACAACCACCTGCCGCCGGTGGCATCCGACCCCACGACCTCCGAATTACGCGTCCGGTGCTCTACCTCTGAGCTACGGCGACGGCTCTCGATTCTTCTGCTTTCGGGGGTATTTATGTTTACAAGTAACCTAACCTTGAAAGTGTTCATCAGCGCCACCCACGTTCATAAGCGGCGGACGTAGAACGTCCTGAGTTACCGCAGGTGTGACGTAGAACGTCATCGAACGGAGAGGGTGGAAGCTGCGTGAGAACCCTCTTATGCTTCCTAAGGCGTCAAGGCTGCCAGAATCGAGGCCCTCGCTAAGCAATTAAGCAAACAAGGGAAGGGGATGAGGCGCTCGTTATAAATATGACAGAAGCCAACAGCCACAGAAACCAAGGGGCACAGGGGATTTTTTATGTTATTTATTTTGTGCTGGTGATCAATTTAGAATATTACTGAATATGTTACCGTTTAAAGATAACTAATTAGAAAAGCAGAAGAAAAAACAACCACCTGCCGCCGGTGGGATCCGAACCCACGACCTCCGAATTATGCGTCCGGTGCTCTACCTCTGAGCTACGGCGACGGCTGTCGATTCTTCTGCTTTCGGGGGTATTTATGTTTACAAGTAACCTAACCTTGAAAGTGTTCATCAGCGCCACCCACGTTCATAAGCGGCGGACGTAGAACGTCCTGAGTTAACGCAGGTGTGACGTAGAACGTCATCGAACGGAGAGGGTGGAAGCTGCGTGAGAACCCTCTTATGCTTCCTAAGGCGTCAAGGCTGCCAGAATCGAGGCCCTCGCTAAGCAATTAAGCAAACAAGGGAAGGGGATGAGGCGCTCGTTATAAATATGACAGAAGCCAACAGCCACAGAAACCAAGGGGCACAGGGGATTTTTTTAATGTTATTTATTTTGTGGTGTTGATCAATTTAGAATGTTACTGAATATGTTACCGTTTAAAGATAACTAATTAGAAAAGCAGAAGAAAAAACAACCACCTGCCGCCGGTGGGATCCGAACCCACGACCTCCGAATTACGCGTCCGGTGCTCTACCTCTGAGCTACGGCGACGGCTGTCGATTCTTCTGCTTTCGGGGGTATTTATGTTTACAAGTAACCTAACCTTGAAAGTGTTCATCAGCGCCACCCACGTTCATAAGCGGCGGACGTAGAACGTCCTGAGTTACCGCAGGTGTGACGTAGAACGTCATCGAACGGAGAGGGTGGAAGCTGCGTGAGAACCCTCTTATGCTTCCTAAGGCGTCAAGGCTGCCAGAATCGAGGCCCTCGCTAAGCAATTAACCAAACAAGGGAAGGGGATGAGGCGCTCGTTCTAAATATGACAGAAGCCAACAGCCACAGAAACCAAGGGGCACAGGGGATTTTTTAATGTTATTTATTTTGTGGTGTTGATCAATTTAGAATATTACTGAATATTTTACCGTTTAAAGATAACAAATTAGAAAAGCAGAAGAAAAAACAACCACCTGCCGCCGGTGGGATCCGAACCCACGACCTCCGAATTACGCGTCCGGTGCTCTACCTCTGAGCTACGGCGACGGCTGTCGATTCTTCTGCTTTCGGGGGTATTTATGTTTACAAGTAACCTAACCTTGAAAGTGTTCATCAGCGCCACCCACGTTCATAAGCGGCGGACGTAGAACGTCCTGAGTTACCGCAGGTGTGACGTAGAACGTCATCGAACGGAGAGGGTGGAAGCTGCGTGAGAACCCTCTTATGCTTCCTAAGGCGTCAAGGCTGCCAGAATCGAGGCCCTCGCTAAGCAATTAAGCAAACAAGGGAAGGGGATGAGGCGCTCGTTATAAATATGACAGAAGCCAACAGCCACAGAAACCAAGGGGCACAGGGGATTTTTTTATGTTATTTATTTTGTGGTGTTGATCAATTTAGAATATTACTGAATATGTTACCGTTTAAAGATAACTAATTAGAAAAGCAGAAGAAAAAACAACCACCTGCCGCCGGTGGGATCCGAACCCACGACCTCCGAAATACGCGTCCGGTGCTCTACCTCTGAGCTACGGCGACGGCTGTCGATTCTTCTGCTTTCGGGGGTATTTATGTTTACAAGTAACCTAACCTTGAAAGTGTTCATCAGCGCCACCCACGTTCATAAGCGGCGGACGTAGAACGTCCTGAGTTACCGCAGGTGTGACGTAGAACGTCATCGAACGGAGAGGGTGGAAGCTGCGTGAGAACCCTCTTATGCTTCCTAAGGCGTCAAGGCTGCCAGAATCGAGGCCCTCGCTAAGCAATTAAGCAAACAAGGGAAGGGGATGAGGCGCTCGTTATAAATATGACAGAAGCCAACAGCCACAGAAACCAAGGGGCACAGGGGATTTTTTTATGTTATTTATTTTGTGGTGTTGATCAATTTAGAATATTACTGAATATGTTACCGTTTAAAGATAACTAATTAGAAAAGCAGAAGAAAAAACAACCACCTGCCGCCGGTGGGATCCGAACCCACGACCTCCGAATTACGCGTCCGGTGCTCTACCTCTGAGCTACGGCGACGGCTGTCGATTCTTCTGCTTTCGGGGGTATTTATGTTTACAAGTAACCTAACCTTGAAAGTGTTCATCAGCGCCACCCACGTTCATAAGCGGCGGACGTAGAACGTCCTGAGTTACCGCAGGTGTGACGTAGAACGTCATCGAACGGAGAGGGTGGAAGCTGCGTGAGAACCCTCTTATGCTTCCTAAGGCGTCAAGGCTGCCAGAATCGAGGCCCTCGCTAAGCAATTAAGCAAACAAGGGAAGGGGATGAGGCGCTCGTTATAAATATGACAGAAGCCAACAGCCACAGAAACCAAGGGGCACAGGGGATTTTTTTATGTTATTTATTTTGTGGTGTTGATCAATTTAGAATATTACTGAATATGTTACCGTTTAAAGATAACTAATTAGAAAAGCAGAAGAAAAAACAACCACCTGCCGCCGGTGGGATCCGAACCCACGACCTCCGAATTACGCGTCCGGTGCTCTACCTCTGAGCTACGGCGACGGCTGTCGATTCTTCTGCTTTCGGGGGTATTTATGTTTACAAGTAACCTAACCTTGAAAGTGTTCATCAGCGCCACCCACGTTCATAAGCGGCGGACGTAGAACGTCCTGAGTTACCGCAGGTGTGACGTAGAACGTCATCGAACGGAGAGGGTGGAAGCTGCGTGAGAACCCTCTTATGCTTCCTAAGGCGTCAAGGCTGCCAGAATCGAGGCCCTCGCTAAGCAATTAAGCAAACAAGGGAAGGGGATGAGGCGCTCGTTATAAATATGACAGAAGCCAACAGCCACAGAAACCAAGGGGCACAGGGGATTTTTTTATGTTATTTATTTTGTGCTGGTGATCAATTTAGAATATTACTGAATATGTTACCGTTTAAAGATAACTAATTAGAAAAGCAGAAGAAAAAACAACCACCTGCCGCCGGTGGGATCCGAACCCACGACCTCCGAATTACGCGTCCGGTGCTCTACCTCTGAGCTACGGCGACGGCTGTCGATTCTTCTGCTTTCGGGGGTATTTATGTTTACAAGTAACCTAACCTTGAAAGTGTTCATCAGCGCCACCCACGTTCATAAGCGGCGGACGTAGAACGTCCTGAGTTACCGTAGGTGTGACGTAGAACGTCATCGAACGGAGAGGGTGGAAGCTGCGTGAGAACCCTCTTATGCTTCCTAAGGCGTCAAGGCTGCCAGAATCGAGGCCCTCGCTAAGCAATTAAGCAAACAAGGGAAGGGGATGAGGCGCTCGTTATAAATATGACAGAAGCCAACAGCCAAAGAAACCAAGGGGCACAGGGGATTTTTTTATGTTATTTATTTTGTGGTGTTGATCAATTTAGAATATTACTGAATATGTTACCGTTTAAAGATAACTAATTAGAAAAGCAGAAGAAAAAACAACCACCTGCCGCCGGTGGGATCCGAACCCACGACCTCCGAATTACGCGTCCGGTGCTCTACCTCTGAGCTACGGCGACGGCTGTCGATTCTTCTGCTTTCGGGGGTATTTATGTTTACAAGTAACCTAACCTTGAAAGTGTTCATCAGCGCCACCCACGTTCATAAGCGGCGGACTTAGAACGTCCTGAGTTACCGCAGGTGTGACGTAGAACGTCATCGAACGGAGAGGGTGGAAGATGCGTGAGAACCCTCTTATGCTTCCTAAGGCGTCAAGGCTGCCAGAATCGAGGCCCTCGCTAAGCAATTAAGCAAACAAGGGAAGGTGATGAGGCGCTCGTTATAAATATGACAGAAGCCAACAGCCACAGAAACCAAGGAGCACAGGGGATTTTTTTATGTTATTTATTTTGTGGTGTTGATCAATTTAGAATATTACTGAATATGTTACCGTTTAAAGATAACTAATTAGAAAAGCAGAAGAAAAAACAACCACCTGCCGCCGGTGGGATCCGAACCCACGACCTCCGAATTACGCGTCCGGTGCTCCACCTCTGAGCTACGGCGACGGCTGTCGATTCTTCTGCTTTCGGGGGTATTTATGTTTACAAGTAACCTAACCTTGAAAGTGTTCATAAGCGCCACCCACGTTCATAAGCGGCGGACGTAGAACGTCCTGAGTTACCGCAGGTGTGACGTAGAACGTCATCGAACGGACAGGGTGGAAGCTGCGTGAGAACCCTCTTATGCTTCCTAAGGCGTCAAGGCTGCCAGAATCGAGGCCCTCGCTAAGCAATTAAGCAAACAAGGGAAGGGGATGAGGCGCTCGTTATAAATATGACAGAAGCCAACAGCCAAAGAAACCAAGGGGCACAGGGGATTTTTTTATGTTATTTATTTTGTGGTGTTGATCAATTTAGAATATTACTGAATATGTTACCGTTTAAAGATAACTAATTAGAAAAGCAGAAGAAAAAACAACCACCTGCCGCCGGTGGGATCCGAACCCACGACCTCCGAATTACGCGTCCGGTGCTCTACCTCTGAGCTACGGCGACGGCTGTCGATTCTTCTGCTTTCGGGGGTATTTATGTTTACAAGTAACCTAACCTTGAAAGTGTTCATCAGCGCCACCCACATTCATAAGCGGCGGACGTAGAACGTCCTGAGTTACCGCAGGTGTGACGTAGAACGTCATCGAACGGAGAGGGTGGAAGCTGCGTGAGAACCCTCTTATGCTTCCTAAGGCGTCAAGGCTGCCAGAATCGAGGCCCTCGCTAAGCAATTAAGCAAACAAGAGAAGGGGATGAGGCGCTCGTTATAAATATGACAGAAGCCAACAGCCACAGAAACCAAGGGGCACAGGGGATTTTTTTTATGTTATTTATTTGGTGGTGTTGATCAATTTAGAATATTACTGAATATGTTACCGTTTAAAGAGTTTAAAGATAACTAATTAGAAAAGCAGAAGAAAAAACAACCACCTGCCGCCGGTGGCATCCGACCCCACGACCTCCGAATTACGCGTCCGGTGCTCTACCTCTGAGCTACGGCGACGGCTGTCGATTCTTCTGCTTTCGGGGGTATTTATGTTTACAAGTAACCTAACCTTAAAAGTGTTCATCAGCGCCACCCACGTTCATAAGCGGCGGACGTAGAACGTCCTGAGTTACCGCAAGTGTGACGTAGAACGTCATCGAACGGAGAGGGTGGAAGCTGCGTGAGAACCCTCTTATGCTTCCTAAGGCGTCAAGGCTGCCAGAATCGAGGCCCTCGCTAAGCAATTAAGCAAACAAGGGAAGGGAATGAGGCGCTCGTTATAAATATGACAGAAGCCAACAGCCACAGAAACCAAGGGGCACAGGGGATTTTTTTATGTTATTTATTTTGTGGTGTTGATCAATTTAGAATATTACTGAATATGTTACCGTTTAAAGATAACTAATTAGAAAAGCAGAAGAAAAAACAACCACCTGCCGCCGGTGGGATCCGAACCCACGACCTCCGAATTACGCGTCCGGTGCTCTACCTCTGAGCTACGGCGACGGCTGTCGATTCTTCTGCTTTCGGGGGTATTTATGTTTACAAGTAACCTAACCTTGAAAGTGTTCATCAGCGCCACCCACGTTCATAAGCGGCGGACGTAGAACGTCCTGAGTTACCGCAGGTGTGACGTAGAACGTCATCGAACGGAGAGGGTGGAAGCTGCGTGAGAACCCTCTTATGCTTCCTAAGGCGTCAAGGCTGCCAGAATCGAGGCCCTCGCTAAGCAATTAAGCAAACAAGGGAAGGGGATGAGGCTCTCGTTATAAATATGACAGAAGCCAACAGCCACAGAAACCAAGGGGCACAGGGGATTTTTTTATGTTATTTATTTTGTGGTGTTGATCAATTTAGAATATTACTGAATATGTTACCGTTTAAAGATAACTAATTAGAAAAGCAGAAGAAAAAACAACCACCTGCCGCCGGTGGGATCCGAACCCACGACCTCCGAATTACTCGTTCGGTGCTCTACCTCTGAGCTACGGCGACGGCTGTCGATTCTTCTGCTTTCGGGGGTATTTATGTTTACAAGTAACCTAACCTTGAAAGTGTTCATCAGCGCCACCCACGTTCATAAGCGGCGGACGTAGAACGTCCTGAGTTACCGCAGGTGTGACGTAGAACGTCATCGAACGGAGAGGGTGGAAGCTGCGTGAGAACCCTCTTATGCTTCCTAAGGCGTCAAGGCTGCCAGAATCAAGGCCCTCGCTAAGCAATTAAGCAAACAAGGGAAGGGGATGAGGCGCTCGTTATAAATATGACAGAAGCCAACAGCCACAGAAACCAAGGGGCACAGGGGATTTTTTTATGTTATTTATTTTGTGGTGTTGATCAATTTAGAATATTACTGAATATGTTACCGTTTAAAGATAACTAATTAGAAAAGCAGAAGAAAAAACAACCACCTGCCGCCGGTGGGATCCGAACCCACGACCTCCGAATTACGCGTCCGGTGCTCTACCTCTGAGCTACGGCGACGGCTGTCGATTCTTCTGCTTTCGGGGGTATTTATGTTTACAAGTAACCTAACCTTGAAAGTGTTCATCAGCGCCACCCACGTTCGTAAGCGGCGGACGTAGAACGTCCTGAGTTACCGCAGGTGTGACGTAGAACGTCATCGAACGGAGAGGGTGGAAGCTGCGTGAGAACCCTCTTATGCTTCCTAAGGCGTCAAGGCTGCCAGAATCGAGGCCCTCGCTAAGCAATTAAGCAAACAAGGGAAGGGGATGAGGCGCTCGTTATAAATATGACAGAAGCCAACAGCCACAGAAACCAAGGGGCACAGGGGATTTTTTATGTTATTTATTTTGTGCTGGTGATCAATTTAGAATATTACTGAATATGTTACCGTTTAAAGATAACTAATTAGAAAAGCAGAAGAAAAAACAACCACCTGCCGCCGGTGGGATCCGAACCCACGACCTCCGAATTATGCGTCCGGTGCTCTACCTCTGAGCTACGGCGACGGCTGTCGATTCTTCTGCTTTCGGGGGTATTTATGTTTACAAGTAACCTAACCTTGAAAGTGTTCATCAGCGCCACCCACGTTCATAAGCGGCGGACGTAGAACGTCCTGAGTTAACGCAGGTGTGACGTAGAACGTCATCGAACGGAGAGGGTGGAAGCTGCGTGAGAACCCTCTTATGCTTCCTAAGGCGTCAAGGCTGCCAGAATCGAGGCCCTCGCTAAGCAATTAAGCAAACAAGGGAAGGGGATGAGGCGCTCGTTATAAATATGACAGAAGCCAACAGCCACAGAAACCAAGGGGCACAGGGGATTTTTTTAATGTTATTTATTTTGTGGTGTTGATCAATTTAGAATATTACTGAATATGTTACCGTTTAAAGATAACTAATTAGAAAAGCAGAAGAAAAAACAACCACCTGCCGCCGGTGGGATCCGAACCCACGACCTCCGAATTACGCGTCCGGTGCTCTACCTCTGAGCTACGGCGACGGCTGTCGATTCTTCTGCTTTCGGGGGTATTTATGTTTACAAGTAACCTAACCTTGAAAGTGTTCATCAGCGCCACCCACGTTCATAAGCGGCGGACGTAGAACGTCCTGAGTTACCGCAGGTGTGACGTAGAACGTCATCGAACGGAGAGGGTGGAAGCTGCGTGAGAACCCTCTTATGCTTCCTAAGGCGTCAAGGCTGCGAGAATCGAGGCCCTCGCTAAGCAATTAAGCAAACAAGGGAAGGGGATGAGGCGCTCGTTATAAATATGACAGAAGCCAACAGCCACAGAAACCAAGGGGCACAGGGGATTTTTTATGTTATTTATTTTGTGGTGTTGATCAATTTAGAATATTACTGAATATGTTACCGTTTCAAGATAACTAATTAGAAAAGCAGAAGAAAAAACAACCACCTGCCGCCGGTGGGATCCGAACCCACGACCTCCGAATTACGCGTCCGGTGCTCTACCTCTGAGCTACGGCGACGGCTGTCGATTCTTCTGCTTTCGGGGGTATTTATGTTTACAAGTAACCTAACCTTGAAGTGTTCATCAGCGCCACCCACGTTCATAAGCGGCGGACGTAGAACGTCCTGAGTTACCGCAGGTGTGACGTAGAACGTCATCGAACGGAGAGGGTGGAAGCTGCGTGAGAACCCTCTTATGCTTCCTAAGGCGTCAAGGCTGCCAGAATCGAGGCCCTCGCTAAGCAATTAAGCAAACAAGGGAAGGGGATGAGGCGCTCGTTATAAATATGACAGAAGCCAACAGCCACAGAAACCAAGGGGCACAGGGGATTTTTTTATGTTATTTATTTTGTGGTGTTGATCAATTTAGAATATTACTGAATATGTTACCGTTTAAAGATAACTAATTAGAAAAGCAGAAGAAAAAACAATCACCTGCCGCCGGTGGGATCCGAACCCACGACCTCCGAATTACGCGTCCGGTGCTCTACCTCTGAGCTACGGCGACGGCTGTCGATTCTTCTGCTTTCGGGGGTATTTATGTTTACAAGTAACCTAACCTTGAAAGTGTTCATCAGCGCCACCCACGTTCATAAGCGGCGGACGTAGAACGTCCTGAGTTACCGCAGGTGTGACGTAGAACGTCATCGAACAGAAAGGGTGGAAGCTGCGTGAGAACCCTCTTATGCTTCCTAAGGCGTCAAGGCTGCCAGAATCGAGGCCCTCGCTAAGCAATTAAGCAAACAAGGGAAGGGGATGAGGCGCTCGTTATAAATATGACAGAAGCGAACAGCCACAGAAACCAAGGGGCACAGGGGATTTTTTTATGTTATTTATTTTGTGGTGTTGATCAATTTAGAATATTACTGAATATGTTACCGTTTAAAGATAACTAATTAGAAAAGCAGAAGAAAAAAGAACCACCTGCCGCCGGTGGGATCCGAACCCACGACCTCCGAATTACTCGTCCGGTGCTCTACCTCTGAGCTACGGCGACGGCTGTCGATTCTTCTGCTTTCGGGGGTATTTATGTTTACAAGTAACCTAACCTTGAAAGTGTTCATCAGCGCCACCCACGTTCATAAGCGGCGGACGTAGAACGTCCTGAGTTACCGCAGGTGTGACGTAGAACGTCATCGAACGGAGAGGGTGGAAGCTGCGTGAGAACCCTCTTATGCTTCCTAAGGCGTCATGGCTGCCAGAATCGAGGCCCTCGCTAAGCAATTAAGCAAACAAGGGAAGGGGATGAGGCGCTCGTTATAAATATGACAGAAGCCAACAGCCACAGAAACCAAGGGGCACAGGGGATTTGTTTATGTCATTTATTTTGTGGTGTTGATCACTTTAGAATATTACTGAATATGTTACCGTTTAAAGATAACTAACTAGAAAAGCAGAAGAAAAAACAACCACCTGCCGCCGGTGGGATCCGAACCCACGACCTCCGAATTACGCGTCCGGTGCTCTACCTCTGAGCTACGGCGACGGCTGTCGATTCTTCTGCTTTCGGGGGTATTTATGTTTACAAGTAACCTAACCTTGAAAGTGTTCATCAGCGCCACCCAGGTTCATAAGCGGCGGACGTAGAACGTCCTGAGTTACCGCAGGTGTGACGTAGAACGTCATCGAACGGAGAGAGTGGAAGCTGCGTGAGAACCCTCTTATGCTTCCTAAGGCGTCAAGGCTGCCAGAATCGAGGCCCTCGCTAAGCAATTAAGCAAACAAGGGAAGGGGATGAGGCGCTCGTTATAAATATGACAGAAGCCAAAAGCCAAAGAAACCAAGGGGCACAGGGGATTTTTTTATGTTATTTATTTTGTGGTGTTGATCAATTTAGAATATTACTGAATATGTTACCGTTTAAAGATAACTAATTAGAAAAGCAGAAGAAAAAACAACCACCTGCCGCCGGTGGGATCCGAACCCACGACCTCCGAATTACGCGTCCGGTGCTCTACCTCTGAGCTACGGCGACGGCTGTCGATTCTTCTGCTTTCGGGGGTATTTATGTTTACAAGTAACCTAACCTTGAAAGTGTTCATCAGCGCCACCCACGTTCATAAGCGGCGGACTTAGAACGTCCTGAGTTACCGCAGGTGTGACGTAGAACGTCATCGAACGGAGAGGGTGGAAGATGCGTGAGAACCCTCTTATGCTTCCTAAGGCGTCAAGGCTGCCAGAATCGAGGCCCTCGCTAAGCAATTAAGCAAACAAGGGAAGGTGATGAGGCGCTCGTTATAAATATGACAGAAGCCAACAGCCACAGAAACCAAGAAGCACAGGGGATTTTTTTATGTTATTTATTTTGTGGTGTTGATCAATTTAGAATATTACTGAATATGTTACCGTTTAAAGATAACTAATTAGAAAAGCAGAAGAAAAAACAACCACCTGCCGCCGGTGGGATCCCAACCCACGACCTCCGAATTACGCGTCCGGTGCTCTACCTCTGAGCTACGGCGACGGCTGTCGATTCTTCTGCTTTCGGGGGTATTTATGTTTACAAGTAACCTAACCTTGAAAGTGTTCATAAGCGCCACCCACGTTCATAAGCGGCGGACGTAGAACGTCCTGAGTTACCGCAGGTGTGACGTAGAACGTCATCGAACGGAGAGGGTGGAAGCTGCGTGAGAACCCTCTTATGCTTCCTAAGGCGTCAAGGCTGCCAGAATCGAGGCCCTCGCTGAGCAATTAAGCAAACAAAGGAAGGGGATGAGGCGCTCGTTATAAATATGACAGAAGCCAACAGCCAAAGAAACCAAGGGGCACAGGGGATTTTTTTATGTTATTTATTTTGTGGTGTTGATCAATTTAGAATATTACTGAATATGTTACCGTTTAAAGATAACTAATTAGAAAAGCAGAAGAAAAAACAACCACCTGCCGCCGGTGGGATCCGAACCCACGACCTCCGAATTACGCGTCCGGTGCTCTACCTCTGAGCTACGGCGACGGCTGTCGATTCTTCTGCTTTCGGGGGTATTTATGTTTACAAGTAACCTAACCTTGAAAGTGTTCATCAGCGCCACCCACGTTCATAAGCGGCGGACGTAGAACGTCCTGAGTTACCGCAGGTGTGACGTAGAACGTCATCGAACGGAGAGGGTGGAAGCTGCGTGATAACCCTCTTATGCTTCCTAAGGCGTCAAGGCTGCCAGAATCGAGGCCCTCGCTAAGCAGTTAAGCAAACAAGGGAAGGGGATGAGGCGCTCGTTATAAATATGACAGAAGCCAACAGCCACAGAAACCAAGGGGCACAGGGGATTTTTTTTATGTTATTTATTTTGTGGTGTTGATCAATTTAGAATATTACTGAATATGTTACCGTTTAAAGAGTTTAAAGATAACTAATTAGAAAAGCAGAAGAAAAAACAACCACCTGCCGCCGGTGGCATCCGACCCCACGACCTCCGAATTACGCGTCCGGTGCTCTACCTCTGAGCTACGGCGACGGCTGTCGATTCTTCTGCTTTCGGGGGTATTTATGTTTACAAGTAACCTAACCTTGAAAGTGTTCATCAGCGCCACCCACGTTCATAAGCGGCGGACGTAGAACGTCCTGAGTTACCGCAAGTGTGACGTAGAACGTCATCGAACGGAGAGGGTGGAAGCTGCGTGAGAACCCTCTTATGCTTCCTAAGGCGTCAAGGCTGCCAGAATCGAGGCCCTCGCTAAGCAATTAAGCAAACAAGGGAAGGGAATGAGGCGCTCGTTATAAATATGACAGAAGCCAACAGCCACAGAAACCAAGGGGCACAGGGGATTTTTTTATGTTATTTATTTTGTGGTGTTGATCAATTTAGAATATTACTGAATATGTTACCGTTTAAAGATAACTAATTAGAAAAGCAGAAGAAAAAACAACCACCTGCCGCCGGTGGGATCCGAACCCACGACCTCCGAATTACGCGTCCGGTGCTCTACCTCTGAGCTACGGCGACGGCTGTCGATTCTTCTGCTTTCGGGGGTATTTATGTTTACAAGTAACCTAACCTTGAAAGTGTTCATCAGCGCCACCCACGTTCATAAGCGGCGGACGTAGAACGTCCTGAGTTACCGCTGGTGTGACGTAGAACGTCATCGAACGGAGAGGGTGGAAGCTGCGTGAGAACCCTCTTATGCTTCCTAAGGCGTCAAGGCTGCCAGAATCGAGGCCCTCGCTAAGCAATTAAGCAAACAAGGGAAGGGGATGAGGCTCTCGTTATAAATATGACAGAAGCCAACAGCCACAGAAACCAAGGGGCACAGGGGATTTTTTTATGTTATTTATTTTGTGGTGTTGATCAATTTAGAATATTACTGAATATGTTACCGTTTAAAGATAACTAATTAGAAAAGCAGAAGAAAAAACAACCACCTGCCACCGGTGGGATCCGAACCCACGACCTCCGAATTACGCGTCCGGTGCTCTACCTCTGAGCTACGGCGACGGCTGTCGATTCTTCTGCTTTCGGGGGTATTTATGTTTACAAGTAACCTAACCTTGAAAGTGTTCATCAGCGCCACCCACGTTCATAAGCGGCGGACGTAGAACGTCCTGAGTTACCGCAGGTGTGACGTAGAACGTCATCGAACGGAGAGGGTGGAAGCTGCGTGAGAACCCTCTTATGCTTCCTAAGGCGTCAAGGCTGCCAGAATCGAGGCCCTCGCTAAGCAATTAAGCAAACAAGGGAAGGGGATGAGGCGCTCGTTATAAATATGACAGAAGCCAACAGCCACAGAAACCAAGGGGCACAGGGGATTTTTTTATGTTATTTATTTTGTGGTGTTGATCAATTTAGAATATTACTGAATATGTTACCGTTTAAAGATAACTAATTAGAAAAGCAGAAGAAAAAACAGCCACATGCCGCCGGTGGGATCCGAACCCACGACCTCCGAATTACGCGTCCGGTGCTCTACCTCTGAGCTACGGCGACGGCTGTCGATTCTTCTGCTTTCGGGGGTATTTATGTTTACAAGTAACCTAACCTTGAAAGTGTTCATCAGCGCCACCCACGTTCATAAGCGGCGGACGTAGAACGTCCTGAGTTACCGCAGGTGTGACGTAGAACGTCATCGAACGGAGAGGGTGGAAGCTGCGTGAGAACCCTCTTATGCTTCCTAAGGCGTCAAGGCTGCCAGAATCGAGGCCCTCGCTAAGCAATTAAGCAAACAAGGGAAGGGGATGAGGCGCTCGTTATAAATATGACAGAAGCCAACAGCCAAAGAAACCAAGGGGCACAGGGGATTTTTTTATGTTATTTATTTTGTGGTGTTGATCAATTTAGAATATTACTGAATATGTTACCGTTTAAAGATAACTAATTAGAAAAGCAGAAGAAAAAACAACCACCTGCCGCCGGTGGGATCCGAACCCACGACCTCCGAAATACGCGTCCGGTGCTCTACCTCTGAGCTACGGCGACGGCTGTCGATTCTTCTGCTTTCGGGGGTATTTATGTTTACAAGTAACCTAACCTTGAAAGTGTTCATCAGCGCCACCCACGTTCATAAGCTGCGGACGTAGAACGTCCTGAGTTACCGCAGGTGTGACGTAGAACGTCATCGAACGGAGAGGGTGGAAGCTGCGTGAGAACCCTCTTATGCTTCCTAAGGCGTCAAGGCTGCCAGAATCGAGGCCCTCACTAAGCAATTAAGCAAACAAGGGAAGGGGATGAGGCGCTCGTTATAAATATGACAGAAGCCAACAGCCACAGAAACCAAGGGGCACAGGGGATTTTTTTATGTTATTTATTTTGTGGTGTTGATCAATTTAGAATATTACTGAATATGTTACCGTTTAAAGATAACTAATTAGAAAAGCAGAAGAAAAAACAACCACCTGCCGCCGGTGGGATCCGAACCCACGACCTCCGAATTACGCGTCCGGTGCTCTACCTCTGAGCTACGGCGACGGCTGTCGATTCTTCTGCTTTCGGGGGTATTTATGTTTACAAGTAACCTAACCTTGAAAGTGTTCATCAGCGCCACCCACGTTCGTAAGCGGCGGACGTAGAACGTCCTGAGTTACCGCAGGTGTGACGTAGAACGTCATCGAACGGAGAGGGTGGAAGCTGCGTGAGAACCCTCTTATGCTTCCTAAGGCGTCAAGGCTGCCAGAATCGAGGCCCTCGCTAAGCAATTAAGCAAACAAGGGAAGGGGATGAGGCGCTCGTTATAAATATGACAGAAGCCAACAGCCAAAGAAACCAAGGGGCACAGGGGATTTTTTTATGTTATTTATTTTGTGGTGTTGATCAATTTAGAATATTACTGAATATGTTACCGTTTAAAGATAACTAATTAGAAAAGCAGAAGAAAAAACAACCACCTGCCGCCGGTGGGATCCGAACCCACGACCTCCGAAATACGCGTCCGGTGCTCTACCTCTGAGCTACGGCGACGGCTGTCGATTCTTCTGCTTTCGGGGGTATTTATGTTTACAAGTAACCTAACCTTGAAAGTGTTCATCAGCGCCACCCACGTTCATAAGCTGCGGACGTAGAACGTCCTGAGTTACCGCAGGTGTGACGTAGAACGTCATCGAACGGAGAGGGTGGAAGCTGCGTGAGAACCCTCTTATGCTTCCTAAGGCGTCAAGGCTGCCAGAATCGAGGCCCTCACTAAGCAATTAAGCAAACAAGGGAAGGGGATGAGGCGCTCGTTATAAATATGACAGAAGCCAACAGCCACAGAAACCAAGGGGCACAGGGGATTTTTTTATGTTATTTATTTTGTGGTGTTGATCAATTTAGAATATTACTGAATATGTTACCGTTTAAAGATAACTAATTAGAAAAGCAGAAGAAAAAACAACCACCTGCCGCCGGTGGGATCCGAACCCACGACCTCCGAATTACGCGTCCGGTGCTCTACCTCTGAGCTACGGCGACGGCTGTCGATTCTTCTGCTTTCGGGGGTATTTATGTTTACAAGTAACCTAACCTTGAAAGTGTTCATCAGCGCCACCCACGTTCGTAAGCGGCGGACGTAGAACGTCCTGAGTTACCGCAGGTGCGACGTAGAACGTCATCGAACGGAGAGGGTGGAAGCTGCGTGAGAACCCTCTTATGCTTCCTAAGGCGTCAAGGCTGCCAGAATCGAGGCCCTCGCTAAGCAATTAAGCAAACAAGGGAAGGGGATGAGGCGCTCGTTATAAATATGACAGAAGCCAACAGCCACAGAAACCAAGGGGCACAGGGGATTTTTTTATGTTATTTATTTTGTGGTGTTGATCACTTTAGAATATTACTGAATATGTTACCGTTTAAAGATAACTAATTAGAAAAGCAGAAGAAAAAACAACCACCTGCCGCCGGTGGGATCCGAACCCACGACCTCCGAATTACGCGTCCGGTGCTCTACCTCTGAGCTACGGCGACGGCTGTCGATTCTTCTGCTTTCGGGGGTATTTATGTTTACAAGTAACCTAACCTTGAAAGTGTTCATCAGCGCCACCCACGTTCATAAGCGGCGGACGTAGAACGTCCTGAGTTACCGCAGGTGTGACGTAGAACGTCATCGAACGGAGAGGGTGGAAGCTGCGTGAGAACCCTCTTATGCTTCCTAAGGCGTCAAGGCTGCCAGAATCGAGGCCCTCGCTAAGCAATTAAGCCAACAAGGGAAGGGGATGAGGCGCTCGTTATAAATATGACAGAAGCCAACAGCCGCAGAAACCAAGGGGCACAGGGGATTTTTTTGTTATTTATTTTGTGGTGTTGATCAATTTAGAATATTACTGAATATGTTACCGTTTAAAGATAACTAATTAGAAAAGCAGAAGAAAAAACAACCACCTGCCGCCGGTGGGATCCGAACCCACGACCTCCGAATTACGCGTCCGGTGCTCTACCTCTGAGCTACGGCGACAGCTGTCGATTCTTCTGCTTTCGGGGGTATTTATGTTTACAAGTAACCTAACCTTGAAAGTGTTCATCAGCGCCACCCACGTTCATAAGCGGCGGACGTAGAACGTCCTGAGTTACCGTAGGTGTGACGTAGAACGTCATCGAACGGAGAGGGTGGAAGCTGCGTGAGAACCCTCTTATGCTTCCTAAGGCGTCAAGGCTGCCAGAATCGAGGCCCTCGCTAAGCAATTAAGCAAACAAGGGAAGGGGATGAGGCGCTCGTTATAAATATGACAGAAGCCAACAGCCACAGAAACCAAGGGGCACAGGGGATTTTTTTATGTTATTTATTTTGTGGTGTTGATCAATTTAGAATATTACTGAGTATGTTACCGTTTAAAGATAACTAATTAGAAAAGCAGAAGAAAAAACAACCACCTGCCGCCGGTGGGATCCGAACCCACGACCTCCGAATTACGCGTCCGGTGCTCTACCTCTGAGCTATGGCGACGGCTGTCGATTCTTCTGCTTTCGGGGGTATTTATGTTTACAAGTAACCTAACCTTGAAAGTGTTCATAAGCGCCACCCACGTTCATAAGCGGCGGACGTAGAACGTCCTGAGTTACCGCAGGTGTGACGTAGAACGTCATCGAACGGAGAGGGTGGAAGCTGCGTGAGAACCCTCTTATGCTTCCTAAGGCGTCAAGGCTGCCAGAATCGACGCCCTCGCTAAGCAATTAAGCAAACAAGGGAAGGGGATGAGGCGCTCGTTATAAATATGACAGAAGCCAACAGCCAAAGAAACCAAGGGGCACAGGGGATTTTTTTATGTTATTTATTTTGTGGTGTTGATCAATTTAGAATATTACTGAATATGTTACCGTTTAAAGATAACTAATTAGAAAAGCAGAAGAAAAAACAACCACCTGCCGCCGGTGGGATCCGAACCCACGACCTCCGAATTACGCGTCCGGTGCTCTACCTCTGAGCTACGGCGATGGCTGTCGATTCTTCTGCTTTCGGGGGTATTTATGTTTACAAGTAACCTAACCTTGAAAGTGTTCATCAGCGCCACCCACGTTCATAAGCGGCGGACGTAGAACGTCCTGAGTTACCGCAGGTGTGACGTAGAACGTCATCGAACGGAGAGGGTGGAAGCTGCGTGAGAACCCTCTTATGCTTCCTAAGGCGTCAAGGCTGCCAGAATCGAGGCCCTCGCTAAGCAATTAAGCAAACAAGGGAAGGGGATGAGGCGCTCGTTATAAATATGACAGAAGCCAACAGCCACAGAAACCAAGGGGCACAGGGGATTTTTTTATGTTATTTATTTTGTGGTGTTGATCAATTTAGAATATTACTGAATATGTTACCGTTTAAAGAGTTTAAAGATAACTAATTAGAAAAGCAGAAGAAAAAACAACCACCTGCCGCCGGTGGCATCCGAACCCACGACCTCCGAATTACGCGTCCGGTGCTCTACCTCTGAGCTACGGCGACGGCTGTCGATTCTTCTGCTTTCGGGGGTATTTATGTTTACAAGTAACCTAACCTTGAAAGTGTTCATAAGCGCCACCCACGTTCATAAGCGGCGGACGTAGAACGTCCTGAGTTACCGCAGGTGTGACGTAGAACGTCATCGAACGGAGAGGGTGGAAGCTGCGTGAGAACCCTCTTATGGTTCCCAAGGCGTCAAGGCTGCCAGAATCGAGGCCCTCGCTAAGCAATTAAGCAAACAAGGGAAGGGGATGAGGCGCTCATTATAAATATGACAGAAGCCAACAGCCAAAGAAACCAAGGGGCAGAGGGGATTTTTTTATGTTATTTATTTTGTGGTGTTGATCAATTTAGAATATTACTGAATATGTTACCGTTTAAAGATAACTAATTAGAAAAGCAGAAGAAAAAACAACCACCTGCCGCCGGTGGGATCCGAACCCACGACCTCCGAATTACGCGTCCGGTGCTCTACCTCTGAGCTACGGCGACGGCTGTCGATTCTTCTGCTTTCGGGGGTATTTATGTTTACAAGTAACCTAACCTTGAAAGTGTTCATCAGCGCCACCCACGTTCATAAGCGGCGGACGTAGAACGTCCTGAGTTACCGCAGGTGTGACGTAGAACGTCATCGAACGGAGAGGGTGGAAGCTGCGTGAGAACCCTCTTATGCTTCCTAAGGCGTCAAGGCTGCCAGAATCGAGGCCCTCGCTAAGCAATTAAGCAAACAAGGGAAGGGGATGAGGCGCTCGTTATAAATATGACAGAAGCCAACAGCCACAGAAACCAAGGGGCACAGGGGATTTTTTTATGTTATTTATTTTGTCGTGTTGATCAATTTAGAATATTACTGAATATGTTACCGTTTAAAGATAACTAATTAGAAAAGCAGAAGAAAAAACAACCACCTGCCGCCGGTGGCATCCGAACCCACGACCTCCGAATTACGCGTCCGGTGCTCTACCTCTGAGCTACGGCGACGGCTGTCGATTCTTCTGCTTTCGGGGGTATTTATGTTTACAAGTAACCTAACCTTGAAAGTGTTCATAAGCGCCACCCACGTTCATAAGCGGCGGACGTAGAACGTCCTGAGTTACCGCAGGTGTGACGTAGAACGTCATCGAACGGAGAGGGTGGAAGCTGCGTGAGAACCCTCTTATGCTTCCTAAGGCGTCAAGGCTGCCAGAATCGAGGCCCTCGCTAAGCAATTAAGCAAACAAATGAAGGGGATGAGGCGCTCGTTATAAATATGACAGAAGCCAACAGCCAAAGAAACCAAGGGGCACAGGGGATTTTTTTATGTTATTTATTTTGTGGTGTTGATCAATTTAGAATATTACTGAATATGTTACCGTTTAAAGATAACTAATTAGAAAAGCAGAAGAAAAAACAACCACCTGCCGCCGGTGGGATCCGAACCCACGACCTCCGAATTACGCGTCCGGTGCTCTACCTCTGAGCTACGGCGACGGCTGTCGATTCTTCTGCTTTCGGGGGTATTTATGTTTACAAGTAACCTAACCTTGAAAGTGTTCATCAGCGCCACCCACGTTCATAAGCGGCGGACGTAGAACGTCCTGAGTTACCGCAGGTGTGACGTAGAACGTCATCGAACGGAGAGGGTGGAAGCTGCGTGAGAACCCTCTTATGCTTCCTAAGGCGTCAAGGCTGCCCGAATCGAGGCCCTGGCTAAGCAATTAAGCAAACAAGGGAAGGGGATGAGGCTCTCGTTATAAATATGACAGAAACCAACAGCCACAGAAACCAAGGGGCACAGGGGATTTTTTTATGTTATTTATTTTGTGGTGTTGATCAATTTAGAATATTACTGAATATGTTACCGTTTAAAGATAACTAATTAGAAAAGCAGAAGAAAAAACAACCACCTGCCACCGGTGGGATCCGAACCCACGACCTCCGAATTACGCGTCCGGTGCTCTACCTCTGAGCTACGGCGACGGCTGTCGATTCTTCTGCTTTCGGGGGTATTTATGTTTACAAGTAACCTAACCTTGAAAGTGTTCATCAGCGCCACCCACGTTCATAAGCGGCGGACGTAGAACGTCCTGAGTTACCGCAGGTGTGACGTAGAACGTCATCGAACGGAGAGGGTGGAAGCTGCGTGAGAACCCTCTTATGCTTCCTAAGGCGTCAAGGCTGCCAGAATCGAGGCCCTCGCTAAGCAATTAAGCAAACAAGGGAAGGGGATGAGGCGCTCGTTATAAATATGACAGAAGCCAACAGCCACAGAAACCAAGGGGCACAGGGGATTTTTTTATGTTATTTATTTTGTGGTGTTGATCAATTTAGAATATTACTGAATATTTTACCGTTTAAAGATAACTAATTAGAAAAGCAGAAGAAAAAACAACCACCTGCCGCCGGTGGGATCCGATCCCACGACCTCCGAATTACGCGTCCGGTGCTCTACCTCTGAGCTACGGCGACGGCTGTCGATTCTTCTGCTTTCGGGGGTATTTATGTTTACAAGTAACCTAACCTTGAAAGTGTTCATCAGCGCCACCCACGTTCATAAGCGGCGGACGTAGAACGTCCTGAGTTACCGCAGGTGTGACGTAGAACGTCATCGAACGGAGAGGGTGGAAGCTGCGTGAGAACCCTCTTATGCTTCCTAAGGCGCCAAGGCTGCCAGAATCGAGGCCCTCGCTAAGCAATTAAGCAAACAAGGGAAGGGGATGAGGCGCTCGTTATAAATATGACAGAAGCCAACAGCCACAGAAACCAAGGGGCACAGGGGATTTTTTTATGTTATTTATTTTGTGGTGTTGATCAATTTAGAATATTACTGAATATGTTACCGTTTAAAGATAACTAATTAGAAAAGCAGAAGAAAAAACAACTACCTGCCGCCGGTGGGATCCGAACCCACGACCTCCGAATTACGCGTCCGGTGCTCTACCTCTGAGCTACGGCGACGGCTGTCGATTCTTCTGCTTTCGGGGGTATTTATGTTTACAAGTAACCTAACCTTGAAAGTGTTCATCAGCGCCACCCACGTTCATAAGCGGCGGACGTAGAACGTCCTGAGTTACCGCAGGTGTGACGTAGAACGTCATCGAACGGAGAGGGTGGAAGCTGCGTGAGAACCCTCTTATGCTTCCTAAGGCGTCAAGGCTGCCAGAATCGAGGCCCTCGCTAAGCAATTAAGCAAACAAGGGAAGGGGATGAGGCGCTCGTTATAAATATGACAGAAGCCAACAGCCACAGAAACCAAGGGGCACAGGGGATTTTTTTATGTTATTTATTTTGTGGTGTTGATCACTTTAGAATATTACTGAATATGTTACCGTTTAAAGATAACTAATTAGAAAAGCAGAAGAAAAAACAACCACCTGCCGCCGGTGGGATCCGAACCCACGACCTCCGAATGACGCGTCCGGTGCTCTACCTCTGATCTACGGCGACGGCTGTCGATTCTTCTGCTTTCGGGGGTATTTATGTTTACAAGTAACCTAACCTTGAAAGTGTTCATCAGCGCCACCCACGTTCATAAGCGGCGGACGTAGAACGTCCTGAGTTACTGCAGGTGTGACGTAGAACGTCATCGAACAGAGAGGGTGGAAGCTGCGTGAGAACCCTCTTATGCTTCCTAAGGCGTCAAGGCTGCCAGAATCGAGGCCCTCGCTAAGCAATTATGCAAACAAGGGAAGGAGATGAGGCGCTCGTTATAAATATGACAGAAGCCAACAGCCACAGAAACCAAGGGGCACAGGGGATTTTTTTATGTTATTTATTTTGTGGTGTTGATCAATTTAGAATATTACTGAATATGTTACCGTTTAAAGATAACTAATTAGAAAAGCAGAAGAAAAAACAACCACCTGCCGCCGGTGGGATCCGATCCCACGACCTCCGAATTACGCGTCCGGTGCTCTACCTCTGAGCTACGGCGACGGCTGTCGATTCTTCTGCTTTCGGGGGTATTTATGTTCACAAGTAACCTAACCTTGAAAGTGTTCATCAGCGCCACCCACGTTCATAAGCGGCGGACGTAGAACGTCCTGAGTTACCGCAGGTGTGACGTAGAACGTCATCGAACGGAGAGGGTGGAAGCTGCGTGAGAACCCTCTTATGCTTCCTAAGGCGTGTTAGTCCAAGTAGTGTTAGTCCAAGTAAATCTGTGACAAATCAGTCCAACAATTTCCAACAAGTCCAACAAGTAAGCCCCCACGTTCAGGCAACTTATTTGCTCCATATACATCATATACAGCATACAGCATATACATCATATACATACACAGCATAAAGGCACCCACGCTGCGGGCATTCAGTCAGGGCTAGGCAACGCGCAGAGTTTTCTGCGTTCTCATGGAAAGAAAACCATGGTCATTAGTTTTATTCCTTATCCAAAACTTAGCATTTCTGTCGTTGGTATTTGCCGCCCATTACCTGAGAGCTAGCATGCAATGGTATTCACAGACCTACAAGTCAAAGGAGAAGCTTACGAATGGAAAATAATGAACAGTTATGCGATTCCTTCCAAAACCCTAGCATGGATTTCGTTTCAATATCAACGACGCTCTTGTTTGTGCTTACTAGCGCATCTGCGAGCAACACGATAGGCAAGGCGCTAATGATGTTTATTTATTTATTTATTTATTTATTTACAGGTACCTTACAGGCCTCCAGGTAGGCATTGAGTAAGAGGGGAGCAATAAATATGTGCAACAGTAGCTAGAAGAAACCAAAAATGCGTAGAAACAAACACTGTTACGTTCTAAAAGCTGATTACAAATTATCACGACAGTACAAAATACATGCAGAAAAACATTGAATAAAAAAAATAGAATATAAATACGACATAATAGTAACGGGAAGAAAAAGAACATGAGCAAATGCACAGGAAGGCAAATGGGCTGATAAGCAGGGTGTGACAAAAAAAAATACAGGCATGACTCGGGCAAAGAAGAAAACGTGCTAGTTGTTATCTATATAATGTTTGACCAGATGATTATGAACCGGATGATGATTATGTCACTGAGATCGCTCTCAGTGACGAAAGGCATTCTGAATCTGACTAGTATTTATCTTGGATGGAATAACAATAACGAAAAGCATCCTGAATCTGGCTAGTATTTATCTTGGATAGAATAACAATACGCTCAACCTTTAATAAACGCACTATAGATACGGACGTTTACCACACCAAAACTATCGACCATAGTAACGAACATTGTCGCTGAGCGTTTTAAACCTCCCCTCGCCTTTAATTTCGACTTTTTTTCTTTACCCTACCCCATACATTCAGCTCTTGATAGTACTGAGCCTGGGCAGCCCGTTGTTAATGCAGCAACTCTCAATGGCCCAAGAATTAAGCTTCATTCATAGCTGAGCACCCTTCGCAAATGGATGTGCCTCATCTGCAATACCTACATTCGTACAGTTTGTTAGGCAGCACTGATTATGCGTCCAAACCTGGTTACAAGGGGTGAGGGCAGGCAGTGAGAATTGTGTAACATGTGGCACTTTGCTCCAGCAAAAAGTATCTAAACTCTCGTTGCCCATGTTCCGAGAAAGCCGCCGCAACCAGGCGACGGGGACTTTCGCGTTATTTAACTACTGAAAAGGTGGCTCCTGCATGAGTGAGCGCACAAGGCACCTCAGTCAAAACTGTGCCTGCGGTTTCCCCACCGCAATCAGCCCTTGGCTACACCGAGTCTCCGTAATCCGAACGTTCAGAGTGGAATGCGAAGGCCTCTATTTGTTTTGGCCCGCAGCAGGCAAACAGCTTAAATGCTTAACACTCTTTGTGCATAATTTTTTTTGCGTCTCGACACGAGATCTGAATCCTCGTTATTTGGCCAGTCGGACTGTTAATACCACTGTTTCGAGTCTTAACACTAGCCCTGACATTAAGCAATACCACTCTTCTGTGGCGGCTAGGCGGACATTATAACAGCCATCTTCAATTTAAATATCATTTTTCTTTTATCAAGCAATTTCTGTGATCTCCGTTTGGTGAGGTAGTCACCGCACAGGAGGTGATTAGTGATAAGAATGTGAAAAATAATCAACGCAAAAAAATTGGCCAACGCAATGCGCAACGGATCGATTCTAGGCAGGAGGCAGTATTGGGCGAACTGGATTGTTCAAGAACTAGTCTGGAGATTGCAACTCGAGAGCCCTATTTTCATTGTTTTCTTTTGGTACACGCTTGAAGAACACGTGCTTGGATGCTTGGATGTCTGCAAAGACCATGAGTGCTTTTTCAGGCTGCATCAGTAGCAGATCGCATGTTTTGCCGTGAGACGTGTTCAGAGCAGAAAAAACACTACCTGTGAACTTAACTTACATAGAAATATAAAGAAGGCCCGTTAACAATTGTGGCAGCGCTCTTACAGTTGCATATATGCGGGTATTAGAGCAGGACAAAATTAAAAGAAGTAAGCAGGTCAGCTAAACTGCCGCCCTTGCACTCTTGTGGAAGCTACAAAGAGATTGGCATAGACTATCGTACAGTTCATGTTATGAGAAAAAAAATGGCATCAACAGCCATAAAAAATGGGCTGCAACGTAGTTCCGTGAATCACCTGGTATTGCGCATTGAGCACAATGAAAATATTTTCTCCAGCAAACGAATAATACTGCAAGCGCAGCGGACGATACATTTCAGTTGCGACAGAAAATTCTCGAACAACGCAGTAGAAACGTTGCCGACGGCCCGCCGTGCGCTGGCAGAATGGGTGTAGATTCACCTCAGCTGCAGGTACCATGTTTTTGAAGGTCGTTTTTATGACCTCGTAGTTCAAAATTTCAGAGGTGGGCAGGATCCTGGTCGTGGGTGGTGGCCGACAGCCCATGACTGACGGCGACCTCCTCCGCCCAATGCACTAGCCTACGTTGCGAAGCCGGGTAGGAGCTAGAAACAATGACCTCCCACCCCTTAGAATCCCGTGGGCCCATTGTACCGGCGGTTGCAGTGGTCGACAGGTGAACTAATAAGGTCGGATGTGGCACCTGGGGCCCCACACAGGGAGCATTCGAGGGCGTGAGTAAAAGAAAAGAAAAGCGCAAGCAGCGCTGGGGAAGGAACATCGCGAGCCTGAAATGGACGTCAGGTCGTCTGTTGTTTTGTCACGGATGCGTGTGGTGGGGGGCAAAGTAGACGTTCTTAGCGGTAGTGTAGCGTGATGTCGTGATATGCGATCAGGCGATCTCTCGCGCTGCTATGATCTTCGGTAAGCGCCGCTCTGCTGAAGTACCCTCGAGCAGCGGAACGGTGGGGGTGTCGAAAACATTTATTAGGAAGGAACAGAAGGTATTTTTGGACCAGCCCATAAGGGACCGATTCTTACAAGCACTAGGTGGAGGTCCCTAGTTTGGGAACCCAGTGGCGGTGGCCGACGCCCCGGCGCGCCCGACTTAGGCTTGTTGGACCTGTAAGTCGTGGCAGCCGAGCAGGGTGACCTCCCAGTTCTCCCGGGTTGGGTTGGGGATAAGGGGAATAGCTGGGTTGGAGGGGCAGGCCCACACCAAGTGATATGTGTCAGAAGACACCGCTCTACAGTGCGTGCAGCTGCCGTTAAAGGAGGGGTAAAATGTTTTAGTGCTGCCCGGCACAGAAATGTATTGGTGAGAAGGCGCAGAAGGAGCCACTCATCCGCCTCCTTGAGGCTTTTAGGGCGAGGGTAAAAGCGATGACTCTCTTGATAGCAGGTTGTCACATCTTTGAAGGTACAGATCGGAATGAAATACGGTTGCTTGTCGGGTTGGGAAGAGAAAACAGCCCGGCGAGAGAGCGCGCGGGCGGCTGCGTCTGCTGCCTCCTTTCCTGCCAAGCGCTAATGAGCAGGCGCTTATATAAGGTTACGGTGTGAGGGGTGCGTATCCCGTATGGAACTTTGGTAGATTCGATAGGCGAGGAAGGGAGTGCAGCCTTGTTCGACGTTCCGACAGGGCCCTCGCGAGTCGGTTTTTATGTGTTTTGAATCGAAATGGGAGGCTGCGAGAGCAATCTTGACCACTTCTGCATGTGTTAAACTGCGGGATTTAAAGGTGAGGCCGTTAACTGTGCTGCTTTAGCGAACTACCGCGACCATGTGCCATCCCCCGTGCGGAGGGCCGGAGGCATCCACGCCAATTATATTCAAGGTATGTAAATATAACTGGTTTACTTTGTACAGACTTCAGCTTGTTAATATTGTCTCCAGGGTACGTGTACCAAACACCTTATCCATAATTCCGTGATAGGGGAACAAACGTTTTCGTTTGCAGCGTTAGCTATGGTGTGACTGCAAAGCAAAAAGCCGGGTGCATGGCCGGGGGACTCTAGTACCTATCCTTGTCCGGCACTGTGGTTTGAACCAAGCACTTGACGCTGCCGAGGCCACGTTCAAGATTACTTTGCCACCCGCCGCCTCTTGCCACCCGTCTCCGTCTCCCACTTCTCCTCTCCCTCCTCTCCTCTAAAAGTACAGAGAAGATTTCTCTGTCTACTTCATCACCTGCCTCCGTTGGCAGGTGGTAGCTGGCGCTGCTGTCGCTGACGACAACGGCGCGAAACTAAGAACGAGCTTATAAGAGCTGTGTTGATATTAACTTGGCTCTCCAGTTCTTCGTTTGCCCCCACCGGCTTTACCGATTGAGGCCAGCCCGTCAAAAATGTTCAGGTGTGCCCCACTGACTGCCGTATTTGCCAGCATTTTTCTTTGCAGTGCTTCGTTTCCCAAGGTTTGGAGTTATGATTCCACACACACCACGCACCACTCTCGCCCACATAATGTATCATGATTCGCATTTTTTCTTCGCCTCGCAATTGTGGAGACGTGGTGCGGACGCCGTTTAGTGGAATGGCGTTCTTCACTTCCCTCGGCTTAGGGACCGCAATGGGGAGGAGAAGTGAGAATGAGGGGACGAGAGCGACGTGACGGGGACGTGATTCCTCGACGAAGCAGTGTATTGTGCTCGGTGGCTGGTGGCGCGGCAAATGAGTTCCCATCACGTTAACGCCGTAGAGAAGCGTTGCTTTAGACCGCCATCTTTTTTCTTGCTTTTCTTTTCTTTTTGCTCGTAGCCAGTACTTGTCAAGCGTCGGTGGCTTCCTGCCCAGAGGCACCCATTCAGGCGTCATAGAAAGGGCGTTTCTGCTAATTTCTACAATCTGGGGTGCTTTGACGGTGTTCATCACACCTTTGATCACGTCAGATATGAAGCCGCGAATAAACGGTGCGCAATGTGTGGAATATAAAAATGTACTGTACGAAAAAGTACGTTTTCCCGAAATTAATGCACGATGCATATATTCGGTGAGTATTATGATAGTTATAGGTCCAGTAAGCCTCATTTTCGCAACGGATAGAGCACTGAGGCCTCGTATCTTTCAACTTAATTTCCTAATCTCACGGCTTTCTAATTGCTGTATCTTCAACGACGCTGCATCCAGCTGTCTTTTTGCATCTTCACTTGGTAGTTCTCACCGCCTCTCAGTTGTGAAAATAGATGAATTGATCGAAGCAAAATCCAAGTTGCCTGACCTTCTATCTGTAGGCGCATACGGGCTTGCACTCGATTTGCTGGTGCACTAACAACAATACTTCTAAGCGTACAGGAACGTTCGAATACGTGACTCTCCAAGCGGAACAATGAAGCTCTTTGGTTAAGCTAAGATCCGGAAAAATAAACAGCAAGCTATCTTCCAGAGCCAGCAAAAGGAGTCGAGTTGATGCCATCAATACGCAGATCATTCGTGCGTTTTGCGCGATCTATAACAGTACCTGGGTTAAATTGGGGCCTCCCAGAAACCTATAATATTTTACGGAATTGTAGCCTACGTGTGTCTTCCTTTCGGTTACTGGTGGCGTGCCTTTTAAACTTCGACGAGCGAAACACGTCGATCCCCACAGAGACCATCATCATACAGAGGTCACGCTATGATTTGTCGGTCACGTACCCCCGACAGTGCGCCCATGTAGATCAGGCCAAGAACGTGACTGATGGCTGGGCGGCAGGCGTGCTACGGAGACCTTGCTCATATAACGGAACTTTCCGCCTAATGCGAAGTCCCACATTACGTGTTCAGATAACACAATACAAATCTTCGCGTTTTGTGAAACTCCGTCATGTGTGGCAGGAAGAATGCGATAGTTATGAACTTCACTACGTTGTTGCTGGAAAAATAACCTTATTGACTACGAAAGCCCTTCCTGTACAATTTCCACTAAAGGGCATCACCGCAACTTTACAATTGTATCTCTACCAAATGCTGGCATCAAAATGATTTCAACAAATTGATGTTTAAGTTCGCTATCGTCGCTTAGCTTTCGTTGTTTTTGTATTTTTTGAAGTGCTCTCGATAGTGACAAATCTGAGGTCTTTTTAATCCATACCGTGCGCACATAATACGTAGGCCGTGTTATAGCAGTGGGTGAAAAAATCACCACTTTGGAATTATGCAGCCTCATGGTTTGGAGTGTGAGAGATTTCAAAACAATAAAATGTAATGTCGAGACATAAAATGACAGTTGACTACCTTCGCAATTATGATCGTTCTTTACGTTAAGCCACCGTTCTTTCTAATATTTCAGGGTCAAAATTTAAAGAGAAAATACTCCAGAATGTGTCCGGCCATTTCGATCCTCCAAAAATAATATCCTTTTGGGTTCCAACAACCTACAAGTGATGAATGTTGGACTGAAATTTTGGTCTATGTCTCTTTTTTTTATTTTCTTTTATACAGCGCAAGTCTGTGCCACCGAGGCGGCTCAGTGGTTATGGCGCTGGGCTGCTGACCCGAAAGACGCGGGTTCGATCCCGGCCACGGCGGTCGAATTTCGATGGAGACGAAATTCTAGAGGCCCGTGTACTGTGCGATGTCAGTGCACGTTAAAGAACCCCAGGCGGTCGAAATTTCCGGAACCCTTCACTACGGCGTCCCTCATAGCCTCAGTCGCTTTGGGACGTTAAACACCATAAACCAACCAACCTACAGGGCAAGTCTGTGGTCGTGCACCAGGCCCGTTCATTTGCGCCACTTATTTCACTCTGATAATTTCTGTCTATTAATGCTGCTTTATATCCGTGACCGATACTAAAAACAAAGCAGCAAGTAATGTCAGCTTCCTGCGCAGTGTAGAATAGTGCAATAGCGACTGACAAAAGCATACGCTCGCCGAACGTTGTAGCAAAAAATTAAAAATAAAACCTGACACTTTTTTATTTGCAAACTGCTGCTGTTTTCTGCAGCAGTTGGTCGGTGTACGTTTGGGCGATGAATCACTCTCGCCAGATGAAATACCTTCCAACCAGGATTTCAATACGGCAATGTAAACTCAATTCTAAGACAAGTAGAAAAACCTTTCAACGTGCGTCCTAATCATCCTTTCTCGGTCCAACGTTATCTGTTCCCGCCCGCTCAACATCACCAAGTTTTTGTAAAAGAAATTAAAAAATTGTAGGAAACCGCACAAAGTACAGCATAGATTGTCTCGGATCAGGCGCTACAGATTTGCGACTTTTTGTGGGCTGCCTAAGGTGTGGTTTGTAAGCTACTGACTTCAAGGCATCAAGGCGTGAAAACGCACCACGGCCCGTGTACGTGCTTTACCCCGCCCTTATAGTGTCTGCTAGCTTTCCGGCTAGAGCATTTAGGGCGCCATAACGACGTTTCCCTTTCTCAGTTTTATTATCTATAGGTTTTATTAAAATAGCGAAATAAATCTCGCCTGACATGTTCCACACAGATAACAGCGCAATGAGTAATTCAGGAACTAGCCGTGAGTTCGGTGTTTTTTATTGCGAAAGCAATACTACTCCCAAGAACGGCCTTCCACGTAGCGGCGGCCACTTGGCACGTTTGACCTTTACAATGACCCCTGACGTCATACCATGCTTAGTGACGTCACAGCGTGACGTCATACCAGGAGCGAGAGACGGGCTACCAACTCGGCTCGTAGGGTAACGGCGGCTGCTTGGCACGGCGGCCGCTTGGCACGGCGCGCCGCACTCTCCCCACTAGAGGCGCTGCATATGCAGTATAAAACACCTTTCGCAACCTACCCGGCTTAACCATAGCTAAGCCCGCGCCAATATTTTCTCCACAGAAATAGCGTGAAGGAAAATTGAGTGTTTGTGTAAGGCTACACAATATAAGCGGCGTTAAGCACTCGTACAAAACGGAAAATAAAGCAGCGAAGCTAGGTAAGAGGAGCAGCGTTTCAAGCACCATGCTTTCTGTACACGTTACTGCAGGCATATTCCTTCTAACTTGAACTTCTGCGTGGTTAGTGTTCATGTTCATTGTCGTGTGCCTCTGCATCGCACTCTCCACACGTATACAGCGTTTGTCACCTATGAAGTGAGTTACTCTCCAGATCTCTTATTTGGGCTCACTTGCACGTTTCCTACTGATAGTCGCAGTCGCCGAGATTCGAAAAAAAAGACAATCATATTTAGAGAACTGTAAAACACTCCCTGGTATAGTGCCAGTTCCTCTCCCTCCCTTCGCCTACTTCGTTGCCTCATACAGCTGCTTTGGGAAATTTCCGCACGTACCTCCACTTTCACCATACATTTACGTCGGGTGGGGGAGGGGGTAGAGTACGAAGGAAAGAAGTGTGGACGATGATCTCTTCTACTCTCCGCTTGCATCCCAGCACTTTTTAGCTCAATTGTTAGGTCTCCATTGCGTTTTTCATGCGCTCCTTTTCTGTGTGAACTTGTTCTTTAGTTAACACGTGCCTATCTTTTTTTCCTAGTTGTGAACGGCAAAATATCCAATTTCTACCGCACCAACCGTGACTTCGTGTTTCAAAACTTACTGCTTTCATTCTAGGTTTGCGTTCAATTCGGCGCCAGTATTGTCGCTATTCTTCGTGGACATAGCCAAAATGGGGCTTAAGTTTGCGGACAACTCTGACTATACAACTCTTGGCATCCCTATAGCGCTTCTCTTGGACCTTTGTGGTTTCTGGAAATTGTGCTCGTCGTATTAGAGGCTGCCTCGTGGATGCTATTTCACAAGACTCTTTGTAAGAGTGCTTCTTTACTTGTACGTATGTTTTGTCATACAATGATTAAACTGGAGTAACGTATGTGTAAAACAGTCATCAAGTAAGTCCGCAGTCCCCTAAATTTCTCTTTCTTTCATATTCACCTTTTCATTATTTAAACATTCGCCTATGTCTATAGTGAGCTGATATGACCAACGCGCCGGTCTATGATCTCACTTTATTCCATTTTTTTTATCTGCGCTCCAGACCGCTTTACTTTTCACGACATCAGAGCCCTTGTTTCGCTATTGATAAGAAATAAAAATCCAAAACTCGCCGCCATGGTCATGGACGGGGATGCATGAACGAATAACTGCATCAGAACCTTGCTGCACAAGGTAGTGGTGTATATACGGAGCTACAGAGGGCGGTGGGAAAGCTGTCCTATACTGACGGAGTAAGGAACATTTACACATGAGCTCACACACACCCACTCAGATACCATTCTTGCTGGTCGGTACATGCATCTGATATTATTTTCTTTGTCGTACTCTGCCGGCTTTGTTTTTCTAGAAAATGCAAGAAGAGAGATCACCTGGCAGCCCTTTTTTTCTCAAGTTCATATTTCGAGTTAGGCAAAGCGTCACTGATAGCATGAGCAAGTGAGGATTGTGTGAGCAACCGTCCGTTGCTCTATCGAAGACAGAGATTGATTTCTAGGCGTAGGTGGCTGTCACAAAATTCGGCGCATTTTAGAAACCAAGAAAGAAAAACCGCCGCGCGCACGCCGTCTCGCCAGCGCGAGCCCAACGGGAGAGAGTGAAAGCCCCGCCGAGCGCGTGCCTCTCTCTCCACCGCCATGGCGTGCGCCGAAGGAATGAGTCATCCACGCCGAATTCTCTGGAACAGACGAGTCGGTTCTACAGCTGACGGGGGGAAAGGGCGTAGCCTTGCGTGCACTAAGACACGTCCCCCCTCGCCCGTCGGCGTCGGCGCCACTCAAGAACACGCTCGAAACTTCGAGATGCGACCCGCGACCTCTGACCAATGGGGACGCGCGGCCGGTGAGAAGAGGAAAGGGAGACAGCACTGCCAATGCTGCGTGTATGTGCGCGCCTACTCGGGCGCGATCAACAAACAGACGGGAGAGCGAGCCTATAAAGAAGGACGTTGACCGCTATCAGTCAGTCCGGACCGCCGTTTAAGCTTCGGAGAAGCGCGCCCGTTCGACTCCCGGGGAAAACACCACTCGGCCAGCATCGGACCAACGAGGCAACGTTCGCCAGTCTGCGGGACGGCATCGTCATGGAACTCTGGTCGTCGGACTGCCGCAGTGCCCGGTGAACAAATTGTGTTTTGCTTGTTTACCTCTCTCCTGTTTTAGTGCACTTTAGGTGTAATATTTCCTTTGAATTGTATTCTCTCTCGAGTTTAACTTTGCACGAGTTGCATTGTTCTCTTAATCACTTTGTATGTGTCTGTACTAGTGATTGTGTAATCCTCTGTATCGTCTCAATTGCTGTATAAACTTTGTTTTGTTTTGTGAACCTTTGGCTCCGACCCATTCTCTGGCTTGCGACCAGCGAAAGCTGGGCACCGAACGCCCAAAAACCTCTTGTCACTTGGTAGCTGGTCTCCGCTGAGTTTGCCACGCTGAGTCGAGGGCATCTCCTTTGAGTCCGAGACCGCTACCCCCACACGCTCTAAGGGTGTCTGGGAGCTTCCCACGTAAAAGTGCGCGAAGTCTGGGTGACAATATATTCTGGCGTCCGCGACAGGACGTTTGGTGTTTGCAAGCACAGAGAACGGAGAAAGAGTCTGAAGGAGTTTACGAAGAAGTCGTAAACGAGTGGTAGCAGCAGAGCGATATTGTGAGGTGCCGCACCGAAGCGGTTAATGAGGTTCACCGTGTAGAGGTATTCATTGCCTTGAATGTAGAGTTCGGTCTAAAAGATGAGCTTCAAGGAGCTAAAGGAGCTAGTAGAGGTCGGTCTCCAGATGGGGATGACCGGAGCCGAACTTCGAGAATGGGTGGACCAGGAAAGAGAGAGGGCTCGAGAAGAGAGAGAGAGAGAGAGACAGCGCGCTAGAGAAGCCGCTGAGAAAGAGAGGCAAAGGAAACGTGAAGAAGAAGAGAGAGAACGGAAAAGGCGCGAAGAAGCGGCCGAAAGAGCTTTTGAAATAGAAATGGCAATCATTCAGAGGAAGCTTGCTGAAATGCGGCGTTTGAGGAACGTCAGGGATCCAGTGGAGCATAACCCCGGAGAGGCCGGTTGGAAGACTAACGAGTCTGATTTGTTGACAACTACTGAAGAGCATGTAACTAGCTCAACTAGTGAGAGTGAGGTTGTGGAACAGTCTGTGTCTGCAGCTGCAACCACAGAGAGTGAAGAACAGACCGGAGTGTCGCTTCCTCAGGAAACTGATTGTGTAGCTACTGCTGAGGTAGTAGGCACTGAAGTAAAGGCCAACCTGACACTTCAGGCAGAGGGAATCCTAGGGCAGCCGCCTCAGGACGATGAAGCAGTTCGGTTCTCTATGGAGGAGTCCCAGTGCAACACCTCTGAGTCCGGCAGTGATGACCACGAGAAAGAGTGGTTAAATGGCGCTGAGTGTGAAAGCTCATACGTAGTAATACCTGAGGAGAGCGCACTCAGTGAAGACCCGGAAGCCGTTCCGAGTCAACCCTCGAGCAGCGAGGAGGGCTTTCCCGAAGAGGAAGGCGAGGAAATTTTTGCCTATGAGGAAGGAGTGGGTGCAGTCGAAGGAAAGCCTTTTTACGGCTGCACACTAAGTGACCAACTGATGGAAGGAATCAGTGAGGAGAATAACTCTCCAAAGAATCCTGAGCCGAGTCTCGAGCACTGTGCACGAAGCAAGGTCAGGAACCGAGAAGAACATGAAGAACAGAAAGGGACTGAACCAACGGTTTCATCACGAGAGGCCGTCTTGGATGATGCAAGTGAAAATGAACTGGGTGTGCTCCGTAGCAGAGCTTGGAAGAAGGAAAAAAGAAAAGGGTATGAATCGGACACCACCAAAGCAGGTGAAGCCGAAAAGCAGATGCCCTATAGAAAATTCAGGAAGAAAACGGGAAGAGACAGAACCAAGCTGAAGACAGCCGAGCCGAATGCGAGCGAGCTGCCCGAACATCGCAGCAAAATCAGAAAGAAGCTCAGAGGACCGAGCCCAGCCTACAGCAAGGACTCAGTGTGGAGGCGCAAACGAAAACAGAAGAGCGCACACGGAAAAGAGAGCAAACACCTGAAGCGCAGCCGTCGTAAGCGAACTGGCGTTAAATTTGCTCGCAACAGACGCGCTGGCCACAGGAAAAGAAGGGCTCGAAGACTGGCCGCAGAACCAGAGAGGAGTACGAGCAGGAAGCGGAGCCAAAACCGCGTTCGGAAGAAAAGCCTCAGCATGAGGCGGAAGAAGAGTAGAATTCGTGACAGCAGGAAAGGTCAGAGTCGCGTAAGAAAGAGAATTGAAAGTGCGACTGAAAGATTGAAGGAAGCAATCCTGCTCCGAGCCCGCCGTGTCAGCCAAACTTGGAAGTATAGGCGAAAGTGTGCCTTGTATTTGCGTGCTCCATGTTTGTAGCCTTGTGTTAATGTACTGCCCAATCGCGGCGTGTACTTATGTGCATTGTGAACATTGCACTGTGTTGTGTATGTGAAAACATCATGGTAGTGGTGTATGTATTTTCACATGTAGTTTGTGAGCGCATGCATGTGCGCGCGAATTGTACCGCCGAACTGCGGCGTGTTTTGGAGTGCAATCTGTCTATTGTACTGTGTTATGTATGTAAAAGCATCAAGGTATTGATGTATGTATTTTGGCATTCGCCACTGACTTTGTGAGCGCATGCATGTGCGCGCGAATTTTGTGTTTTGTGAATATTGTTACACAATATTCTTAAAGGAAGGGGCAGTGTCACAAAATTCGGCGCATTTTAGAAACCAAGAAAGAAAAACCGCCGCGCGCACGCCGTCTCGCCAGCGCGAGCCCAACGGGAGAGAGTGAAAGCCCCGCCGAGCGCGTGCCTCTCTCTCCACCGCCATGGCGTGCGCCGAAGGAATGAGTCATCCACGCCGAATTCTCTGGAACAGACGAGTCGGTTCTACAGCTGACGGGGGGAAAGGGCGTAGCCTTGCGTGCACTAAGACACGTCCCCCCTCGCCCGTCGGCGTCGGCGCCACTCAAGAACACGCTCGAAACTTCGAGATGCGACCCGCGACCTCTGACCAATGGGGACGCGCGGCCGGTGAGAAGAGGAAAGGGAGACAGCACTGCCAATGCTGCGTGTATGTGCGCGCCTACTCGGGCGCGATCAACAAACAGACGGGAGAGCGAGCCTATAAAGAAGGACGTTGACCGCTATCAGTCAGTCCGGACCGCCGTTTAAGCTTCGGAGAAGCGCGCCCGTTCGACTCCCGGGGAAAACACCACTCGGCCAGCATCGGACCAACGAGGCAACGTTCGCCAGTCTGCGGGACGGCATCGTCATGGAACTCTGGTCGTCGGACTGCCGCAGTGCCCGGTGAACAAATTGTGTTTTGCTTGTTTACCTCTCTCCTGTTTTAGTGCACTTTAGGTGTAATATTTCCTTTGAATTGTATTCTCTCTCGAGTTTAACTTTGCACGAGTTGCATTGTTCTCTTAATCACTTTGTATGTGTCTGTACTAGTGATTGTGTAATCCTCTGTATCGTCTCAATTGCTGTATAAACTTTGTTTTGTTTTGTGAACCTTTGGCTCCGACCCATTCTCTGGCTTGCGACCAGCGAAAGCTGGGCACCGAACGCCCAAAAACCTCTTGTCACTTGGTAGCTGGTCTCCGCTGAGTTTGCCACGCTGAGTCGAGGGCATCTCCTTTGAGTCCGAGACCGCTACCCCCACACGCTCTAAGGGTGTCTGGGAGCTTCCCACGTAAAAGTGCGCGAAGTCTGGGTGACAGTGGCACATGGCAATTTTGTCTTTTACTTTCCTTCTTACCCTTTGCACACAAGAGTAGTATATATATGCTCCGGAACCACAATAAACCTTTGTTGAAAGCAGCGCTTGTCTGGTCCTCACCTCGTCCTTTGTAGTTACGGCGCTATGCTTTCTGTGTGACGATGAACGAACTCGCCCAGACATTTTTCCTATTGAATCCTCCCTATATTGCATCTTCAAAATACTTCAGCCATCACTCCCACCAATACATAACCCATTCTATCAGAAGAATATCCAAGTCGCCATCATATGCTCGCAGAGGAGACATCTAAAGAAAATTCCCAAGTAACCGTCATCCACATTAGATGTAAGAAGGGGGGAATGAACAGTCTTAATATTGTAGATTTTTCCAATACGCCAGGCAGCAAGCATAACTGATGAAGCTCTTCTTCAGATACCAAGCCGGACAAACCTCCCTAAAGGTTAGACACGACCCACCTATGGGCTGGGCGGTCCCATAGTGCGCTACCAGAGCCGTACACCACTGAACCGTATATTATCCCGGAATGTTCGCCGGAGTGTCACTCTGTGCGCGCTCATAGTGAGCAGCCGTGGCGCCCCGAGAGGACCAGTCTGTGCAGCGGCTTTCACCGCAGCCAGGTCCCACTTTGCGTCGGCAGCGTCGTCATGGTTTACTCCACAGAAAGTAAACATGTGCGTCGGGGCGATATGTGGAAAGGGGATAAATGGGGGCGCGCCAGGAGACAGAGGGAACGGGCTGCTCCCTGCAGGCGTACAGGAGCTCATCGTAAGGAGCGGAACGCTTCCATTCGCGCACGTGTCTCGAGAGGAATGCGCGCTGCCTTCTCTAGACTGTGCCCGCTTCCACTGGGGCTCCGTCCTGATTAAGCAGCGTGCTAGATGCGAGCAACGAACGTAAGCATATTACTTCGTGATATAGGTTTCTAGGTCAGGTTTTCGTTAATGCTAAAATGATTTCGGGGGACGAGCCAGTGTTCTCTGCAGTGCCCTGCTCTCTAGCGATCTAATCGGATAGGGATCGAGCTGGAGCTTGGTCACCGGCACTTCACGGGAAAAGAATGTTTTCGTTACGCCTAATAGTCATTGCAACTAAATTGCATTGGTTTTCGGCAAATACTGCAATTCATTTTCGAATATTGTACGAGTATTCATGTAGTAATTTTAATACCCTGCGCTCTCTAAGTGACTAAGAAACGATTTGTGCTTTAGCTTCTCAAGCTTTGATTCTCTTAGCTCGTCTATTTCTGGTCTTTCTGGAAGACGTAAAAACAATTCTGTATAACATGCAGGCCTATTATCTGTCGAAAAGGGCGCTTCAGCGCGGCGTTTCTTCCTGCTCCCTGAGTGTGGGTTTAAAGTGACCGGTGTAATCATGCACCCAGTCTCAGTATACAGGGCTCTGAAGGCGCGACATCGTACACCGCACATACTATCCGCTTGCTTTTAAGCATGATATGCTTTTAGCTCCCGTTGTCGGCAGTGTGGTGACGTCACGCCGAGACCGAGAGCCATCATCCGGGCACTGAAATCCACTAAATTCCAGTCATCCGGGCTCTGAAACGAGAACATACGGGCACCGTACGAGGCTTCACGATATTTAACGAGACTCTCTAAGCCCTCTTACGCGACCGGCATGCAAGCGCCGGTTGGTCTCCAAACGAGTCACAAAAAATAACTGCTGCCAGTGCCTTCTCAATGTTTATCAAGATATCAGTCGAGCTGTGCGTTTGATAATGCACGGAATTATAATTTCCGATTTCTAATAACGCGTGCAAAAGCACATAAATGCCACGATACACTTCGTTGTCATACGTGATCTCTTAGGGGCCTCGCGCATCTAAGCAAAGCCGCGCAGGCGCACAGGGGCCCGGGGGAGAAGCGCTGCGTTCAAAGGGCAAGGCATCGCGCCGAACGGGTGGTGGCGTTCCTCCCTTCCTTTACGGTGCGGTTCGGGTGTCCACCGAGATGGCAGAGAATTACTGCGCCATTTCCTTTCCTCAAAAAACGTTGCGTTCAAATGGCAAGGCATCGCGCTGAACGGGTGGTGGCGTTCCTCCCTTCCTATACGGTGCGGTTCTGGTGTCCACCGAGAGGACATTAGGCCCGTAAACATTTCATGCTTACTCTACTCTCGGTTACGGGAGAAGCAGAGTTTTTTTATATTTGTTTTTATGTTATATTTTGTTTTTAACTTTTCATATTTTTATTCTTAATTTCCTTTTATTTTTTGTCGCTTTTATATTGTTTTTTTTATCATCCAAGTAAGGAGAGCGAGTATGCAGACTTACGTCAGCTAGTTTACACTCGCATCCGGAAAGCGAGTCCAGTGCCGGTACCCTCAGCGTGGCCTGTCGGCTGCTAGGGCACTCAGGCCAACGGCCGGCTGTTCAGTTTATTTTGCCAAAGACGCCGCCATGACAAGATAGCAATTATCTTGCCTCGTTCCCAGTGATTGATTATCGCGGAAGGTTAGAAGCTGCATAGCCTAGTCCTTGTCGTTTACACTAGTAGATTCAGTATAAAACCTTGCCAAATGCCTCGACCCTATAATTTTCTGCAGTAGGAATCTTTTCAAAGATGACATTTCGAGGCCCCTGCTGGCCTAGTAAAGAGGTCTTCAAACGACATCTTTTATGGCTGATGTATTGCAAAGGCGCAAGATAACAAGGACTAAAGACACAGTAAGCACAAGGTGCGCCAGTCCTGTTATCACCCACGTTTCTCCACCAACTAGCTCTAACCAAACTATCCCCAGGTCGTGTTCTAAAACCTTCAATTTCGCGAGAGTATGTTTTGTTGGATCACAATCAAAAAATGCTTTATTCACTTAATTCGCATGTTTCACTAGTTCAGCAGGTTCTCCGCGCTGCCGCAAAAATCATCATGTTCATTAGATGCACGCTGCAACGTACATTACAGTACAAAATGTGTTGACATCGTTTGTGTAAGGTGAAGTCTGAACAAATTGGTATGGAAATCATCACGCAAGCGTGCGAGCAATTTTGATTTCCAGAGCTCTCGCATTTCTTTCTTATGTAAGTCCTTCCTTTCACTTTGACAAGCAGTAAGCCCATAGCAACTTCTTGAGCGGTTGCCTGGGTGCAAGCCTGAGAGGTAAAACGTTACATCATGCATAATATCAGTAACGATTGATTAACCAAGAGGAGCAGTGCATGATGCGTACAACCGACTTCAGACGGTTTCTTTACAGGAAATATGGCGCAGAGCTGCCGTAATCCAAGAAAAAAGTGTTCTAAATAAGCAATTCATGAAGCCGTACAAAATAACAAGCCCACTAATGCTATAAGCAACCACGCCAAATTTCGTCACCACCCTAAGCTAATAGCTAGAACACGCTTGCTTACGTCAAATATCGTCGCTTATCGTTTTTCTTGCAGCTATCACCAAACGTTGAATTGAGCGTTATCTAAGCAATATTCAACAGGCTCATTATCAATTTGTTTGCTATGAAAGCACCACAGATCGGCTGCAATGCGTCATGGTTTCTGTTGTCGTCGCAAAACTAACCACACGACCTAGCCAGGGACAACCTTGTTCGATCTGCCTTGGTGTGTCCCGCCCTGCATAGATTACAGACATAAATTGGCATTATTGTTTGCACTGCTAACACATCGGATTGCATTATTTCACGAACGTTTCAGGGATTCGACTACCTTCGCTCTCTCATTCCAACAATTTATGGTGTTCGATTGCTTCCCTAAGTTCACTTAAATGACCGGTTGAACTGTTTCCTCTTTTATATTCTTTCCTAAAGTGTAAGTTTCTATAACATGTTCTCTAGTACATGCAGTCACATGTAGAGCTGCTTCAAGAAGTGCAGCCCCTTCAGCTTTTATAAAATACGCAATACTAACCTTCTTTGAAACTCTGCCACGTGTTACCATTCCTATGCTAAGCCCTTGAATGCTTCGTGTTCATTGTGTCTTGTCACGTGAGGTATGACTCATCAACAAATACGTCTTCTGTGAATTAGCCAGGAACATTTCTTATTTATACAGAGTCATTTTTCTTGAGCACTCATTTAAGATTAAGAATTATAAACGTTAATGGCAGGACACATACTGTGGCGTGCTTTATGTGGACGACGAATCTCATAAGAAGAACATGGAGTTCAAAGAAGCTGGTCACCTTGACCCTGCTTAGATATTCGCCCCCATCACGGTACGTTTTGAACAGACGCCTCAGTATGTGCTCAGTGCGTGCTGAGTACGTAGGAATAATATACTTTGTTCCGAACTTAGAAATCTCGTCTTCCCTCTCAGTAGCTCTGGACGCAGATCATAGCAGCGTCAACAGCGAGAGGCTGGCCGCACAGCCAAGAAACGCGGCTTTGTGCCTGTGTCTTTAAGCGCGTCCTCTCTGCGCGAAATGGGCTCATTATACCGGCTGGATTCTGGAAATGTAGTATCGAATTAGAAATATTCAAAATTGAATTTGCCTTCGATGCGGACCAGCTCTGATTCGCGAGTATGATCTTGTGCCCTGTACTCACAAATTAAACCCTTGATTAGTTAATAGTAGTTGATTAGCCGCCTATTTACTCTGCTCTTTCAAGAATATAAAAACCGCCTATGTGTGGAGTTCTCATGCGCATACCGAACCGACACATCTTTCGCGTCTTTGAAAAATAAATATCTGTAGACCAAAAATGCCCTGCATATGCGTTACCATAATTAGCATAACAATTTGACGTAGGGGCTTTGTAGTTCCAAACACATCGATTCCTCACAAAGACAGTTGAGATGCTGAGAGCTTGCAGGTTAAAATTTCCTCGCAAGGAGATGCCGGGACCACTGCGTCAAGGCTACGCCCTTTTCATGTTCCATTCCTGGGTACTACAAGACGATGTCGCGCTGAGGATCGCTGAGATAGGCTGCCACGTTGTCCCCATGGCAGTTTTAAACTCAGGAACTCCCTTTATAATGAACTTCGCTCTTCCACGAATAACCTCATGGCATCTTAATTTGCGTAAAACCTGGAGTCCTTGATTTTTGCATCATGAAATCTTTCTTCCTCCCTTTCCTCCTAACTTCTGTTTAATCAGGGGTGCTTTCTCTTTGCATGCGTCAACGAGCCTGGAGTGCTTTACACACTTGTCCAGAACATGCGAGAAGCGCACTACGTAAAGCCTTGACGTCGTTCATAACTTCATAGGGGCTAAAACCTCATCCAACTATATTTTCCCTTTGCTTTCATTCATGACATCGTTTATGCATCGAACGAGCTGTGTGGAACCGATAATCAAGCTCCCAACTTTGTCACCCGGACCCAGGCGTGCCGCTTGAGCGCTGTGGACAAGTAGCACGGGAAGTAGTGTACAAGCCGCGCCTTATTTGTTCCACCAGCACAGTTCCAGTATGGAGAAAGAAAAAAACACCGTTATAGTCCACTGTATCTAGACACTTCCTCTGTCACCGTATATTTCTTCGCCTGCTCCAAAATTGCTCTTACTGTGGCGTCTCGCGGCTGGCAAAGCCCTCACTTGCAAATACCACAGGAACTTGCCTCACACGGTACCATCCCGAAATTTAATTTCCGCCCGTTCTTTTTTTCTCTGGAACCTGTCTCCCTGCTGGCGCTACAACTGCTGCATCTCATCGGCGAACATTCAAAAAACAAATAACTGACCCCATCCCAATGTTCAGAGTTAACAGCGAAACTTCTTTTTACATGTCTTGCGATGTCTACGTTATCAAGTTCGTTTCCCATAGCAAAATAGATAATTTCTGCGGGCTTTTTTTTCCTGGGTAAGCAACAAGTAGTCTTGTTTTCAGTCATCCGTTTTCTCTAGGCATTCACAGGAACTATGAGCGCACTTATATATTTGCAGTCTATAGCTTACTCTATTCTGAGCTGTCATTGCTGTGCAAGTCTTTCAAAACAATCTTAATCAGATTTTGAAATTAATCACTTAATTTTATGCTGCACCTTTTCTGTGTGTTATCTGTGCGGTGCGCCATCTGAAGAAAATACATACTAAGCGACAGCTGTCGACGCTCAATGGCTCTTTCGCAGTCTATCCCCACAGCTTTCACTATCCTTGTTCGGAAAAAAACTGGCGACTAATTCCCATGAAATTCAATTTAGATGATAAGCTTCGCGATGCTGTTCCCTTTTTTCAGTTGCTAGAATGCGCTTTATGTTCGTTCTTAGACTAAGAAACAACCTTCCAAACCAAAGAAACAACCGTCTCGTTTCCGTGCTGTCGCAATTCACAAGTACAACAAACCATGGCAGAGTAATGAGCACCGTGGTACCCGTTCTCTCTGGTTGATTAAGATCCATATCACTCTCTGCACGCATCTCTCCGTTCTTGCACTGCGTACGCGGCGGTAGCGCATATTCGATATTCTAAGTCCTGCTGCCAACAAAGGCACGAGCTTTATGCTCCCGAGATTCGGGTGAGGTGCCCAGAGTGTGTGACACCGCGACCCAATTCTGGCTAGCCCCCTTTGTTCACCAAAGCCATCAGACTTTCTCCGCCTATCTGCCGAGGCACTCCGCATATATTTGTCTATCTGTCTTCTGGAATTTTTTTCGAATTCAGAGCCTCCTGGACTTTCTAACAAGTAATTTGAAAAATTCTTCAAAGACCCTTCCTCCAAAGATCGCCCCGCAGAACATTTATGTTGAAGAAGCATGCTGGTGCACCAACTCTGGAAATTGGGTGCTTTCAGCAGTATTCAGCGGGGATCATGAAGGGCCAGAGTACAGTTTGCTAGCTCACTTTTTTCATTACGGGGTAAAAAGCGTTCACCAGGCACATGAAGCAGAAGCGATAGGCATGGAAATACTAAGCTGAAAAGCATTTGTACCATTCTGTTCATTCTTATCCTGCATGCGAGGATTTTCCGTATGTTTGTATCGCTATTCTAAATACCTTACGCGTTCTGAGATGCGCGGAGCATCCTGACGTTGCGATCTACTTGCTAATAATAAGACACTAAGGTTGTGTTGCCTTTGCCAAAACTAGCCAGGCTCCACAGTTGGCTTCTTAGTCGCATACTGGAGCCCATGCGGCTTCCCTGGAGATCAAAAGTCATTCTGTTTCGACAGTGATGCCCGTCGCATACAAACGACATCGCACTATCGCATGGTTAGTTTAAAGAGTCCACTCGCTTCATGTTGGCAGGCATGCGAATCGCCTGTTGCGAGCATCTACTGTAGCAGGGGTAACGCAAAGGCCAAAGCTTCGGGTATCAATAGTCAATTATCCTGGTTCACCGAAATTTTAGAGTGAAATTCGGGATCTATATTGCCAGTTTTGAAAAAACCGAAAACGCGCGTAATGCAGTGGGGCGTAAAGAATGGTCCAGATAACATGCGTCTGGCCTTAATGTTAATTTCCAGACGTTTGGTACCTTACAGCATGATTTCCTCGTGAATTAATCTCCTGTGAAAGTCACGTTACCATCGGGATGTTGCACTTTATCTCAGAAGTGGATCAGCAATCGTAAGCCGGAATATTTAGGCCAGCGGGGAAGGCTTCACTTGCGAGAAAACAATCATAGAAGTTTTGAAACTATCTTCTACAAATAAGCGCAGCTTGAGTCACGCCTTTCCTGTCTTTTTGATCGACCGTATAAAAATTATTATCAGTGCAGGTTAAACATTCCCAGGTGGTCGAAATTATTCCGCAGCCCTCCACTACACGGCACCTTTTCTTCCTTTCTTCTTTCACTGCCTCCTTTATCCCTTCTCTTGCGACGCAGTTCGGGTGTCCACCGAGATGTTTGACACAGTTACTGCGTCATTAGAGTTACTGCGTCATGTGACAGTTACTGCGTCACGGTCCACAATTTTGCAACGCCAGTAGCATGCTAATGGTGCAATGTTTAGCGTGCGCAAATTTCAATTTTAAAAATATATCTATTCTGCTAGTTGTGATGTCGTTTTAAGCAAGCTTTTTTGTTTGTTTGTTTCTTCCTTGCTAGCAGACATGCTTCTCTGCCTGTCCCTTTGTTTGTTCCCCACGAACAAAAATATTCTTTTTTTGAAAGCCTCATCTCTCTAACATAGGGGCTACATTTAAGTGTCCTCATATGATTGAGTTTAGCACCCAACCTTTTTGCACCGGAAAGCCGTATAGGAAAAGTTAAGCAAATTTCAGAGGAAAAGCAAGTTGTAGCAAAATATCTCAGCTTCAACGTCCTAGCTCTTTCTTGTTCAGGAGCAAACGAAAAAGAGAAACGGCATGAAAGGCGAAGACAAAGAGAAGCCCTTCATAGCCGGAAAGAAGTTGTATATACTCGACCTGCCAAGTTGCAAAGCAAAAAGAAATCTAAAACGTTTACGCTATGTTGCACAACGTGTTGAACTCAACAATATCTGAGCTGCTTCTGTGCACTGTGTAGATTTTTTTAACCTTCACGTGAAATTTTTTTTTAATACAGCGCGCACACACGCCTTGTGCCGTGTTCTGGCGCTCTATTTCTAATAACTGTAAATAAAGTAAAGAGCATTTGACCTTACAACATTGAGATTTTCTCCTTGTTCGTGCTCTGAGGTCAATCACGCATGCACTTGTGCTGAAGGAGGAGCTTGGTCATGATAAACTTCGGACTTCTCGCAAAGTCAAGTTTTTTTTTTCTTTTCGTTCCGGAAATAAGCGAGCCCAGCTACGAGCTGCCGTGTACGATCGAGTTATGTTTCAAACTCGAGGACAACCAGCTCATACTTTTGTAAAACTTCAGGAACCTTGCGATGAGGCGCCTTGTTAAGAGCCCAAGATTTTAGAAGGCTCAGCGCATTTGCAGAAAGCCGCAAGTTCGATGAAGATGACCTACGGTCGAAGGTGCCGTCAACGTGAAGAACGCATGAAAACGTGGAAAACGTGGAAAAAGTTTGGTTTATAGTTTATGGGGTTTAACGTCCCAAATCGACTAAGGCTATGAGAGACGCCGTAGTGGAAGGCTATGGAAATTTCCTCCACCTGGGGATCTTTAATCTTTAACGTGCACTGACATCGCACAGTACACGGGCCTCTAGGATTTCTCCTCCAAAGAAATTGAACCGCCGCGGCCGGGATCGAACCCGCGTCTTTCGGGTCAACAGCCGAGCACCATAACCACTGAGCCACCGCGGTGGCGAAAACATGGAAAAAATCAAAGAACGCCTGCCACACGACCGTCGGTTAACAGCAAGATTTATTTCAGATGAGCTGAATGTGAACAATACAACCATTCATCAAATTTTGTCTGACGAAATGAGGATGCGAAAAAATTGTGCACAAATGGTCGCCACAAGCCTCACATCTCAGCAAAACGACAAGAGTAAGGAATTGTGCTGTGACCTTCTAGAGCGGATAAAAAAATATACATATTTTCTCACAGACATCATTGCTGGTGATGAAAGATACATTTGTAGTATAATTCAGGAACAAAGTGGTGAAAAGAAGAGTGGTACACAGCAAACTGACCATGGCCGGTAAAAAAGCGAGAATGACACAGTCGAAGCTCAAACTCATGCTCATTTGCTTTTTTTGCAGCCATGGAATCGTTCATTAACAATTCATGCCTCAAGGACAGACTGTAAATCAGTACTTTTTTTTTAAGTTTTTGAAGGGTTTTGAAAAGTTGCGGCTCGCGTGAGGCTAATCATCAATGATACTGTATGCTTCATTAGGTCAACGCGCCTTGTCACACGGTGTTTATGATTACAGAGTTTTTGACATGAAAAAAAATAGTCATTTTGCCTTTAAGCCCCGTATTCGCCAGACCTGAGTCCGTGCTTCCACGTTCTCTTCAATGTACTGAAACAACGCCTCAAAAGACATCATTTTGGCACGACGGAAGGCATGAAGCACTCTGTAAGCGCCGAGCTGGAAGCCATTCCGGCTTCTGCATTCGAGCATTGCTACGAAGTGTAGGAACAACATCTTAGGCGCTGTATCGCTTTCAAGGGCAAAGTAACTTGATGGATGCAGGTTTATGGTTATGGCGCTCGGCGGCTGACCCGAACGGGTTCGTTCCCGGCCGCGGCGGTCGCATTTCGATTAAGGCAGGATGCTACAGGCCCGTGTGCTGTGCGATGTCAGTGTGCGTTTATGAACCACAGATGATCGAAAATTCCGAAGCCCTGCACTAGGGCGTCCCTTATAGCATTAGTCACTTTGGGATGTTAAACTCCCATAAAGCAGACACGACACAAAGCGTATTTCTACTTCAATCTAAAACAAGTGTTCTACTGAATTAGTTTCGCTACTTTATTGACAGACCGCTCGTATTCGTGCGCTCCGCAGACTTACGAGACATCGCTGGCTGAGCACCCCTCATCTATCCATACATCCGCTTTCCGCTGATTGGTGCCCATAGTCACGGCGCGAATGCCATCTCTCCTAAGCCTACACAACCTCGCCTTCCTTCCAAGCATCCATCCAGCTGTCCCTCCCCCTCTCTCTGCTAGGGTAGGAGATCGAGCCGGTACTTCCGGTGCAGTTCTGGTCACGTAGTCGCTGTTAGCGGACGTACGCATTGCCATCGGAAGCTATCCCAGAAAAACCTATCCCCATCAAAATGTGCGCCCTATTATTCTCTTGGGATTGCTAAACTAAGTACATCTGCGGATATTAAAGCCTAGCCGCCTGGCGCATACTGATTACAGGACTAAAAGGACGGCTATGAATTTTGTGACATAAATTATGCGCAAAAAGAAATATTACAGTGGCTAGAGGCGCTGTATTTATGAACCATAATCCCACTGGCAGTCGCAAAATACATGCGAGGACTCGGGGTTAAAGCGAGTCGAAGTAACGAAGGAAATATGCTGGTCATATATCGTTCAACCAACGGTTATCTGCATGGTTTATCGCACTGCATTGCTTGTACGCCTAAAGGAGCTAACGCGGACTTGTTCACACATGATATCAAGAGGGAAAGGATGATAAAGCTGGTTAATAGTCAGCACCAAAGCGAGAAGTTTTCAGGGGAAGCAGGGATCGAGGTCATTACAAATTCCTTTAGGCCAGAGCTGATAGTCGTAATAATACACACCTCTTGCGCTCTGTTTAGATAGCAACTATTGTAATGATGTTAAGCGACCTCTTTAGGGATAACCTTATAGAAAGATACCATGCAGTAAAGAAAAGCAATTTGTGGGTCATTCTGTTTTCGAAAACAGGGGTACTATAAAGGTCGTCGTGATAAAATTTTTCCGTTGTTGACTTCCCAGTTCTTTACATGCTTTTATTGCCAGCTCAGTCAAGTTTCGTTTATGGGCCTTCCTGCCATAGGCCGCACACGTGGCGCGAGTTGTAACAGCATCGTAACTATTCTAGTGGTCAGCAGCGACGGCGCTGTCTGTCTAGTGGTATTACGAAGTGTCCCTCAATTTTGACCCAAACCTGAGATACAAGCGAGCATCCTTGCCGAAAATGAATTTTCACTTGAAGTTCGTGCACGTATCCGTGAATTCCAGGACACTTTCTCGGGTAGCGTAAAATGTGATCTAAAAGAACAAAGCACATTTTTTTCGTTTCATAGTACAGTGTAATGCCCTTCCATCATGGCTGCATTATTTATATTCAAGCAGTCAACTCAATTTTTCTCTTTTGCTCTCCTTTGCTACTTAATCCCCCCCCCCCCCCCCCCCTTCGCGAAAGGTGCACAGCTTGCTTAAAGCGCCTGCTTTTCCTTTGCTTGGGTTCTTCTGTGCGTTTGCAAATGCTCCCTCCACCCAGCAGTGTAAAATCCGCCGTCGCCAATCTGCTATGTGCAAATGAGGTTAACGGTTTCACGTGAGAGTGAACTGACGTCGAGGGTGAAGAGGCTTCCATGAAAATTATGTGCCGATGCCTGTAATCATATGAAGCTTAGGACCGCAGTACGTATCGAATTCTTACGCCTAGACGTATTTCCCCATTTCTGCGCAGGTACTGTTCCGCTCCAGCGAAACGCGTGTGAAGGCGTCCTGTCTTTTTATAAACATAAAACATCTTCTCACTGCCTACTAGTGTACGAAGCGTAACCTTCTGCATAGGCAGAGGTGGAGCCTCTGCTCAAAATTATAGCATACTCATGAACGTCAGACATTTAGAATATGTCTATGGGCAGAACAAGAATGGTTAAGGCATAGCAAAGAGATCGGTGACACGTGGCAGTCTTCGTATGGATCGTCGGTGTGCGGCAAAGTGAAAGGGAATGCGGGTTTATCAGGCGTGCGACGTCCAGGCCTTCATAGCCAGAAATCAAGATTCATAGTTGCAAGTTATTGGGACAGTAGTATATTAGGGATTGGCGGGACCTAAAGTGGCCCCCCGCTGCTACACTTTTTGGCCCGACGGCGAACACCGCTACGGGGTCACCAGCTCCTCAGCTAGGCTCTCGTACAGTTGACGGCCCAGTTCAGTTCGTCTTGTCTTGTGCTCCAGGGCACGAGTTACGAGGTGTCTACATGATGAGTGCTGCACCCTGGCGCTCAAGTGAGGAGTTATGGGACGGCTTTACTAACTCATAGCGCGGTCTCTGGGTCGTCAACTGCTTCTAGTCGTGTTTGAGAGTACCGTGTTGTCTGTTGAGGAGGTTTAAGAAAGAAAGGCCATCGTTTCTTGGATATGAAAAGTAAGCGCGAAAATCGGATGAGGGACACAAGAAGACATACACGGCATTCACCAGAACTCATTTCTTGCATTCTGCAGTCGCTTCTTGGAGTACACGTATCGTGCTGTATTTGAACAACATTCCAGGTCCTGAGCTATTCTTTACAAAATTGAGACTGTTTTTTGTATTGCGAAGACGTCGCACTGGGCCTCATTTGCACACGCTTCATCTTTAGGAAAGTCAACTCGAATGGTAGTCTGCCGAGCAAACCACTCGTCACTGTGTCTAAAACTGCCAGATCGTCACGCCTAAGCTACGTGCCTCTCAAAATGAGCGAAAAGTCCAGCAGTCCAAATAAGCATTTCTAGTCAATAAAAAAGAGACTTGCTGTCAGTAGTATCTCTTGTCTTTCTTCACCAAGCGGGCTCTAGAAATAGTACGGTGCTTCTTCAGCGGCAGCTTCGGGTGACAGTGTCCGCTTTTATTAACTAAGTTGCTCATTTTAAAAACCCCACTGTAGTATGCATGTGGCTGCCACTTAAGGTAAACAGCCTTTTGGAAGCCACTGCTTCAAACTTGTCCAATATCAAGATTTTTTTGCAGTGAGGCATAACGACGTTCTTCAGAGACCTGTAATCTGTAGCGTGACTACAGCACATCGTCCGTGATCGAATCATGTCCGAGGCGACACCGAGTAAGAGAGATTTCACCGCAGCGGTCACGCAACCAACACCGAAAGTGTGCGCGCAGGAGATTAAGGAGAGCAACACGCTCAAGATGAAGCGGTGGAAAGGGCCCTTTCGCGAGAGAGGGGATTACGAGAAGCCCGAAACTCCTTGCGTCAGACAAATGCGAACATTGTACCCTTGGTCCACAGGCAACAACGACCTAAACCGGTTGCAATAGGCATCACGCCAGCGTCCACTGCTATGTTACAAATTCGTCAGCACCGAACGGGCCGCCATAGCGGAGTCGATAGGCTTCGTGGGGTTTTTAATGAGTATTCATGATAGAGCCACCACATTCGTTCGTCTCGACTTCTCCCTTGAGCTCTTTTCTTACTGAATCGTTGTTCTGGTAAGAGTGAAGTAATAACTGGAGCATTCGAGCGGCAAGAATAAAAAGTAAGGTGCCCGTAATTACAAGCAAAAACATTCCTTTTGCAATTTTTGAAATATTTCAAGAAAAATCGGCTTGATTTAAAGCTTTTGACAACAGTAAAAACAAAAAGTCCGCTAAGACGTTGCTAAAGCCTTGCGCAAGAATAAATAATGGCAGCCTGCTCCTTACTGTGCAGTCTAAGTTGTGATGTACTGGGCGCGCAATCGAACGTAGAACATGGCTAAATGTTAAATTTGTTTTAAATGTTTTAAATGTTTCTCTTAAAAAAAAACCTATTTCTACAAACCTGCAAGCCCGAAAGGTGTTTTGTCAAAGTATTAATTACGCAACACCTCAGCGTATTCCTGCCTCTGTTAAATGGTTTGATGAGTGTATGTCTCGCGACTGATCTTGTATGAGCCCCATAGAGGCTAGCGACTAGTACTGTTTTATGATAATTAGCATTTTGCTATAAATGTGGCCCTCAAGCAGACGCCTTTGTTACTTAAAAACTGAGCTGGAGGCTCATGTTGGCTACCGCTGGGATTAGTCTTGTGTTAAATGTTCATGATATTATTCACAGCGCAACAAGAACGGGAAAGACGAAAGAGTGAAACAAACAAGCGCTTGTTTGTGTCACTCTTGCGTCTTTCGTCGTTCCTGTTCTTGTTGCCCTGTGAACAATATCATGAACATTTACCAACTCGCCCAAATTTCCGCCTTGTTGTGTTAAATATGCCGCCAATCTCACCACTATACCGACGCATCAAAATAATAATTAGAGATAGGAGTTTTTAACCGATCTCGGAGACATATAACATTTTGCTGACGAACCTATGAAGTGTATATACATTCGATATAATGCAGTGTGCACTGTAAAAGTGGTACTTCCATAAAGAAGCCGCCGCGGTTCCTCACTGGTTATGGTGCTCGGCGGCTGAATCGAAAGACGCGGGTTCAAACCCGGCCACTGTAGTCGCTCTCGTTGGGGATGAAATGCAAGAGGTCCGCGTACTATACGATGTCAATCCACGTTAAAGAACCCCAGTGGGTTGAAATTATCCGGAGCTTTCCACTACGGCCTCCTCATTACCCTGTGTCGCTTTGGGACGTTAAACCCCATAAAACAAAACCAAACCTTCCATAACGACCAATGTATAGATACCACTACGATTTCTGCTATTCTTGTGATACCCAATTCCTGTACATGAAGCAGACGTAAGTAATAGGTCCGCGCAGGAGCAAATAGTGTCGCCCCTTTGTGCTAACTCTTACGACGCACAAGCCTTGACAATTTTGTCGATCGCGCAATTCATTCGTGCATGGATGCAGGAGAGGCCTCAAAAAAGTGACAAAGAGAAATATAAAAGTTTTCCAGAAAGAAACAACCCGGCTTAACGCCCACACACAATTTTTGTCATTCATCTGGCGAAATTGCAAGGAGAACATGCACTACCTGCGAAAGTTGTCACTACCTTAGCCTGGATTTCAAAGCGCTGTGAAAACATGTCACAATGCTTTAAGGATATCGAAATGATGAACATTTATCATATAATTTTGGCACAGCATTTATACAGGTTCTTATTATATTTCGCCGCTACGTTTACTGGACAGCTTCACAACCCATCTTTGAAAATTTCCTTAAAATCATTTCATAGTCATTTTTGCCTAGTAGCCTTAGGATGTATATCCGCTCTACGCATAAGTGAATACTGCTATGTACATCCCATACAGAATGTCAAACAACACGGCGGTTTCACAGGACCCAGTCTTCAGACAATATTTATGGAAAAAAAAACAGCAGAAAAGCAGCGTTGGATGTCAAAGTGCACAAACGTAGTAGATTGTCATGGCCCGACCCACCGAAAATACCTCACCATTTCAAATAGGTTTTTGCGGAAGCATGTCGTCGAAAGCAAATATAAACCCTCATTCAAGGCCATCCTTGTCCTGAAATTAAGGATAAGAAGTGTTAACAAGAAAGGAAAGGGTGGCCTGAGCGTTGGGGCAAACAATTCATCTCTAAGCCTGACGACCAGTAAAGGCCTCATCTCCCCTCGTAATGATATCGCATACTGAGTCTTCCAAGCGGTGTCCCAACTTCCTCAAAAATATAAGTGCTCGCGTATAGAGTGAAAGTGTGTGCCATTAAGCTTTACTTGGGGCTAGCGATCGCCTTGCTCTTTGCCCAGTTAGCGTTCAAGGCGAAGACGACAGGCCAAGCTTTGACGTCTTCCACCAAAGGCGAAGCAGCAGCTATGTACACACACACCACCTTCCTTCTCCTGTGGTTTAGTGTCCAAGGCAAGAGTGAGCACACCTCTCCCTATTTGTTTCTGCTTAGCAGGCCATTACGAGCCCTATTTACTCCTCGTAGGTGACACAGGAAATTCACGAGCGAACATAGGTGGGCATCGTGTGTAAGGCGACCGAGGCCTCTCGTCGGGGGCTCAGCCTGAGTGGAAGGGAGGAAGGACAAGATTTTTTTTTTCTGCGATGTCGTTCGCGAGGTAGTAAATGTAGCCCATAAACAAGCGAGGCGGCTTTCTGTCGAGCGGCTACAGCACAGAGTCTGCTTATGGCGGTGGTTTATATTTTATCGTGCCCGCGCCGTAGCACTTAGCAACCTGGAGAACTTGAGACCACCGACGCTCAGAGATATGTAATCTTTTTGCTGTGTCTTTAGAGTATGCCTTTTTTTTTCGAGATGTGTGTGATTTATTCCCCTCCTTACCAGAAGGGACACCGGCCTCGTATGCTAAAAGAAGTTTTTTCACGTAAAAGTCATGTCATTCTTGTTGTTATCGACCACGGCCATCACACCGAAGATTATGCGTAGTGTGAGAACGTTATTGGCAAGACTTTCTGCACGTGTTAGTGATGGAAGGAGCGGGACTACCCGCCTATCCTTGTGATATTCTTTCCCCCCTTCACTCCACGTATAGCGTTCTTAAGGAGGTCCACGAAGAGCACTGTACGCGCTTAGCCGAAAAGGAGAAAATGTTTAAAGAAGTTTCGTTACTAGATACTTTTTACTTCATTTACTTTTAATCTTGCCCTGCTGATTAGCCTTCCAACACCTCCTGATTGATAGTCCATCCACCAGTTTGTATAGGTGCCACCATAGAGAAAAGAATTTCACCTCTTTGATAAAGAACAAAGGTCTGAAAATACCGAAGCGATTAACAACTGTTGCGAGTCGAGGTTGAAAGATCCGACCTGAGGATTTGTCCAGTTTATGATCTTTAACACCTCTTAGCAGCAAAACAAGTGAAACTCTACCAGTAATGGTGAACTCCATTGCCGCTATAGGATGTCCATGTCAGCCGTCACGTAGTTACCGTAGTTACGCGCAGCACGCGAACACCCATTTCCACATATCAGATACCTAATTTTGAGAAAGATGCTAAGAGTGGTTCAGATGGCATCTACATCGTTTCATGACTAAATTGCTTGAAATCACTGTAAATTAGCTGACGTAGAGATCTCCACACCGTTGCCTACAACGGGAAAACGACTTTCGCAGAAGAACGTAGGTGGGGCAATGACAAAAATCTCCGGGGAATGCACTACCGTGTGTCTATGTTTCCCTAGCAGTGCCTGAGAACACTTTACAGAGGCTTCAAGACCACTCAAAAGTCTCCATCACACTAAAAAATGTGCAGTTCGTGGCACTCTAGGCCCCAATGTAGAGGGATCGGCTAGATTATTCCATATTCAGTGGCGGCAGATGAGAATAGTTATAGTTCCGATGGAATGCATGACGAAGCGCTAGATTACAAAAACCAACAAGTTGTCTCTTTAAATTATGACAGCGATGCAAGAAGGGCATGGCTAGGTGGAGCCATACCCACTGCAATAGATGTTACAAATACCGTTTAGTCTACCTGAGCTACCGCTTCAGTCATTGGTGTTTGTAGTGGTGGTAGCAAGTTCCGTTTAGACCAAAAAATAAGTGAAGGTACTCCAATATGACACCTAGCTTTAGAAGAGCCGCAGGCCTTGACTCCCCCGAGAGCTCTGTCCGCTAGCCGTGCTAGCCAGCTGGTTAAGCAACTCGCAGGGAAACCTCCCATGAGGAGAGGGATGGGTTGTGTATAGGGGCACAGCCAAGGGTTGGGGCCAGTTCCAAAAGTAGTGCGAGGATGGTATCGGCAGCCGCAAATGTTGAGCTGAGTGGTAGGACCAAGTTAGGGTGCCAGCAATGAAGGAGGTAGGGTAAAATGTTGCAGTTTGTCTGCAGTTCCTGCGAGACTGCGCTTAATTTTGAAGCTAGTGTACGGTGGTGTGGCGGGAGAGCGAAGCGGCTGTTTTTCTAATGAGTGGTGGTTTGTTGGTATGTGAGTAGTTTTCTGCATAGATTTGAGTGTCCCATTTTCCAGGGTCCGGAGAGATCGTTCTTGAACCAGCCAGCTTAACAACTGCAAGAAGTGGTCTCATAACAAGTCTGCAAGAAGCTTCAGAAAAACTTTTGAACGAATGGATCACTAGATAAGCAGATGCAAAGCAAATAAGAGTGTGCACGCAATGGCTTCAACAGAACGGGAAGCACCAATTTCGTGATGCCCTCGCGTTCAAGCTTGGCTCTTCGTGCTTGCTTGGTGACCATTGGTAGCCGAAAAAGACACTTGCTATTTAGCAATTATACAAAAGCAAAGTAGGCCTTAATTAAATAGAGGATGGAAGATTTCTGAAATCAAACTATGCTGAGATATGAATTTTTCAGTTTTTTCTGTAGTTCTGCTCTGGCGCAAATGCTTTAACTGCGTTAAAAGCGGTAGGTTCAAGCACGTGTACAAATAGCTGAATACTAAAGTAGTTTTAAAGAATATGCATAAACCATTGATCAAAAGCCCTAAAGCCTATTTTGCCTTTTCAGCAGCATAATAGACAGCTCGTAGGGGCTGGATGACCACAATTCTCTTCCTAATCTTTTAGGACCTTTCAGTCTTTCATTGCTGGGCTCAGAAAAAGATCGTGTAGACGGAAGAGTCTTGAACGAACCTGCACGTTAGATGTCCGGAAACAGAAGGCGCGTGTCATATTGTGAGCAAAAATGAAGTGCTAATGTGGTGAATAAAAAATAAAGCTACAGCAATAATCGTAGCCCGTGAAGGTTATCTCAGGTTATGCCTCGCACTTCGAAATATCAGATTATTTCTATCGCCTGGCGGATCATGTTAAAAACAAAGTACAGCTCCATGCGCGATTTGTTTTCCGTAAAAATTACTTTTATGCCTGCTTCGGTCTACTTTTATGCTTACTCGACAGTGGTAGACGAGTTTATTGTTAAGTAAAGAGGAATAAGAAATTTTCCCGCCAATGAATTGTAACCCGTGATTTCAAGACGCTTAAAAAGGACCCGGTTACCACTATTTCGATATGAATGGTAGCGTAGCCCTGACAAGAGATTCAAACACAGAAAACAATCTTGTTTTCTTTTCAAAACAATCAGCGGTATAGATAATGTATTTCATCTTTTCGCCTTTCTTTCTCTTTAAAACATCCGGTTCTTGGGTGGAAGTTGCCTCTTTTTGATTAGAACGCGGTGATTTTTAGTACAAGACGATATAAATTTGTTCCTCAGTGTCTCTTTACATATTTTGTAGCCCTAAATACGAAGTGCTTCGTGAACCCCTTTTCACGCCGCTAACATTATTGTAGTGTACGAAGCAGCCGCTTACAAATCGCTTCACTTCACATCAATTTATTACCTTAAAGACCCCCAGTTAGGGGGTATTACATAAGGGGTGGGTACAGATAGAATCAAACTTTATGTACAAAGATGTTATTCGTTAAATATGGCAGTTATACAATTCAAAAATGAGGATGGACAGGTGGTTGCAGCGACGTCGTGTGGAAGGCCGTTCCAGTCTGGCTGAGCGAGGAAAGAATGACGCAGCAAACGTTGTGGTATGAGTCTGTGGACGGGAAACTTGCAGGGGATGACCAAGGCGGAGTGAAATGCGTGCTGGAGGGCTAATGTAGGGTGGAATACGCAATGAGCTGTGAAAAAACTTCTGAAATAAACGTAGACATTAAAATACGCAGAAATTCGCAGGCGTTATAGTAGGTGGCAAGCTGCGGATTTTTTGGGACCCCCCAAACGTATCGTCAAAAACTAGAGTTGAGAGATAGCGCAGGACATTCCTCCTACAAATGTAACAACGACATCTTGCACACCACGATTTATCCTTTTGTTTTGTGCCAGTGCAAAAAACAAGCACCTTTTGTGAGCTAACTGCCTACTTGTGGAATAAACGGCAGAACTAGCTAAAGTGGAATTTTGGCTTTGAGGTACGGAGAATCTCTTTAATGAGCGCACACGGTTGAGAAACCTCGTTAGTGCCTTTAGTGTCGGGTGCAAAACATGAGTGTTTCTTCTTATTTTTTTATTATTTATTTGTACTCCTGTATTTCAATACAGTGTTTACAGGACGTCTCGGAAATTCTGAAAGTTGGAAAGAAACTTCATTTTTGAAGAAGGAAAGAAGAAACACAGATTCGGCAATACCACACTTCACGGATTCTTGTTAGCAGTGAAACGATGTGTACAGATGGATGCTTGAGTTGGGAGAATGTTTCTCAAGAAATCCACGTATATCTTTGGGACGTTGTGTCCAGTCGGTAGCATGTGGCGTCGACGCAATTTGGAGCCCCTCAATGAGCAAACGCTTTGATAGTGACTCTTTCTTGCCGAGAACACCAGCTGTATCACTGCATACGGCAACGCCAATGCATTCGCGATACTCTCCGAAAGCATTTCAGCGGAGATTGCCTTTGATGCCAGTTTGATGTTTGTTTGTTTTTTTTCGCCCTATATCTATGAAAGAGCTTGGCCATCACGTCCCTGCACATTCACTGAACGCCAAATATCATAAACGGGATACGAAGCAATCTTTCCAGGCGTGTACATTAATTCCTCAAGAACCACCCTCCCCATGTAAAGTAATGAGTCAGACTTGACGTTTGAGTACGAGCAAAGCAGCCATAATGGCATCGAAATATCAGTCTTTTTCTCCTTCTTTTTACTACTGTACCATGCATTTTTTTTTTCCAAAGGGAAGGTTGTTAACTACCATTATTTCAAAATACCTTTTCTCTAAAGCGAATTCATTGTTAGTAATGTCCAATCCCAAGCTGCAACACCCCCTCCAAGAACGCATTCACGTCGAGGAGTTTTGGTGCTCCCTATCAGCGACCGAACTTCGCGTCGACCATGATGCAGAAAAAAAGCGAGGGTTCCCTTCCAGGCAGCCGAGTGGTGCTTATATTGCGTTTTTTTTTTTAGTTTTTGAAGAGAGTGCTGTTTACTTTGAGCCTCATTGTTCTACAGAAGCCGTGAGCACATCGATCGTCCTGGCTCCTGCCATTCAGTCCCTGTAATTTAGAAATCCCATCTCACCGGCAACACGCACCAGTAGCCCCTGGCAGGGCTGAACAGAAATCACTCCGCTGCTGTTTCATTCTACGTGGCGCTCACATCAAGTCATTAGTTTGTCGTTACGCCACAACAACCACGAGTTCTTAGCGTTTGTACGAAATTCATGGTTGCTAGCTTACATTACGTGACGGCAGCCGTTATCGCTGGTTAAAAGAGTTTTTTTTATGCTGGCAAACACCGGTTCCGACATGTCGCTTGCGATTGCTTGCAATTTGCTTCATTTGTTTTGAGCAATCTAATTCTGTTTATTAGTTTGAAATCTTTATTTAGTCCGCATCTACGGTCGAATTAGGGCTTCGTGCAAGAAGTGACACTGGATGCACCTTTTCTTCTAGTGCATCCGCACTTCTGCACCTTTTTTTCTAGAGCGTTTCGTCCTGGGCAGTCTAAATTTTAGTTATTAATATTCGATGTTCGTATCGACAGCATTAAGAGCGGAAAACTTGTCCCAGAGAGCCCAATTTACTGAAAAAAGTATCAGACTTTTTTCGTATAGGTTGTGTTCAGTTCACGAAACTGTGCTTTGAGCGGCCGACCCTGAGCTGGACCTTTCAATGACCGTTGTCTCATTTTCACTCTCTCTCTCTCGCGAATCTTTGGTCTTCGGAGTCTGGTGTCATACAAAAGCTGCTAACTGTACAAAAGCTGTTAACTGCAGCTGTAACTGATGGGGGAGAGATGGGGAAGAATTATTACATGTATCTAGTACAATGGTCCATTTGGGGGAGGGGGAAGTATGGACGAAGAGCGTATTTAGCAAAGTAAAACAATCGTCTGCTCGTTGCTGTCGTCTACTCATCGCCTATTGCGTCATACCGCAATGTGATACGGTTCCTGAGAATTGCTAGCATTACGCACAGTTCGTACCCCATTCTTCAAGTTCACGATTTCAATGGCGATATCTGAAACAGTAAGAGCTTCGGGAATGACACCCAAATGAAATTTAATTCAAAGATGCTGACGCTGGAAAACGCAACCACTACATCGAGACAGCTGCATAGACATCTTATTCCAAAGTGAGGATATGGGTTGTAGTTAGAGAACATAAGCGGTTACCCGTGATACATTAGAAGTACGGCGGAGGTCTCGTTCCTCCCAACTCACGCAACTACCTAACAACATGCATAGACGTTAATTTCACAGACCACAAGACAGCATTCGTCACTGTGTGCAACAATTTTCAAAATGAAGGCATGCCTAGTTTTTGCAAAAAATTTTGAATAAAGAAAAAAATGGAGGCAAGAGATATGCATTATCTTATTAATATTTCTGTAAAACTTCAATCAGCTAAAAAAACAAAATATTTTTAATTAAGTCGCAGAAACTGACAAAAGCACAAAGCAACTGCGCTCTAATAGTGCATTATCGATTATACTAATCCCTCTCTGAGTGTTTGCTGTGGGGCAATGAAGATCAGGCGATGTTGGTCAAGGTCATGCTGTACTTGAAGTCAGCATGCTCTGTCTTACCAAAAATGGCGAATCAATTCACTAAACATTGTGAATGCTTTCACAAGCATAAGACAACCTTATCACGACTTCTTGGTGTAAGTTCATAATATCACGCAACGTTAAAGCAAAAAAACCTTAAAGAAACACTTTTCATTAATAAAAGAGGCACAACGTCGACGAATAGCAAGAAAATTACATTTATATCATGAGAAAAAAAATCAGTGTACTGCCTTGAGAAAAAAGCAATTTTCCGCAAGCTTTTATTTCGCTACGGACTCATACACTCCCGTGCAGACGCCGTCTCTACGCTTCTTCGTCTGTTTTTATCCTCAGAGCTTTGTCTACCACTTCAGTGTGTGCTGAAGAATCGGTGACAGGCAATAATAAATGGGCTCTTTCCTTTTTTTTTAAGCTCGAAGGAAACACGTTCTTAACTAATCCGGTTTATTGGCCTTCATTACTAGGAAGGCGCCGCTTATATATAACGGCTGTATGACGAAACGCAGTGCTATTTAAAGCTCTCTCGAGAAGCAAATACTAAGCAAAGGCGCTTTTTCAATGATAAGTAATAGGAAAAGACGAGCAATATATTGCACATATTGCATTCTCTCAAAAGTTCTTGGAGTGTGGATCGTGGGGTTTCAACACCTCGAAGAAATAAAGGCCATGAAGGACGCCAAGTGGAGGGTTGCGGATTAATTTAAAACTACGTCGGGTTCTTTGGTGTGCGCTAAAATCGCACATCACACAGACGGCTCAGTGCGAAAGCACACATACGCTCACCAACACCGGCCAAGAATCTTGCCACCGTACGTACGGGGCGATGTATAGAAACGGATTTCTTTTCATCGTCCTTTTGTAGCAAAAGCTACATTGGCCACAAACTTCCGATTTCGCTGTGGCGGTGCTCCGAGGAGGCACAGATACCGACCTTGAGTTGGTGCCTAGCAACCGCCGCAGTTGGCGGACGCTGCGCGCTCGCCGCGCCATCTGACATGACGTCGCACCGATTGCCTGGTTGTTGCGCTCGCTTTAGCTAAGTGTATGCTGGCATAGCCGACCTAAGCCACTGCCAATTTTTACTTCGGTGGTAGCAAAAAGATGCTAGAGTCGTCCGTGATGCATTCTAGGACGACTATAATGTATTTTCTTTCCACCCAGGTAAAAGCGTGGTCAAAAGAAATTCGAACAGCCGAGCTCATAGGCGCTGCGTTGTCAGTGTCTCTTTCCACTGTGATAATACGTTCACCCTTCACCATCCGTGCGTGCGTACTTATAATTTTGTGCCGTTGCCTACTAACTCGAGTTACTATCCGTGCTTACTCGAGTAGCTCGAGTAAGCTCGGTTACGCTCGGAGGTGATTCGCGCCATTTGCGTGACAGGTTGCTCCTGGAGAGCAGCATGGATCCCAAAATCCCTGCCGTTGGCGCCACTGCACTGCCGTTGGCAGTGCAGTGGCGCGTCGCTCAACTTCTGCGCCACTGGGCTGGTAGTGGTATGGGGACCCGCCACCATCTGTGAATGCAAGTAGGGAATGACCAATTCCGCATATATGAGCATTAACCCACTAAAGATATCATGCCACACCCCTAAGGCGGAGTTTAAGTGCCCCCCCCCCCCCCCCCCCAATGAAGCTGACGTGCGTTCGCACGTCAGCTTGGTTTAACTACGTTATACCCCTGCACATTTCTGATGCCATTAGAAGCCCCATAGGGATAAAATGCGTCGTAGGTTATATGATTCGCCCTTGACCACACAAGAGCGTTTCCACTGACTGGAGGGAGGTGACATCACAAGACCGCAAGGGTCAAGGCATCAGCAGCTACTAATGCTATTGTATTACCAACACATAATTAAATTAGATGTTCCTATCAGTTTTTGTATTTCGCCTCTATCGGAATAGGGTTGCCGTCGACGGGATCGAACCTGGGATCATCGTATCAGCAGCTGAACGCCAAAGGCAGCGAATAACTGTGGTGGGCACATTTTCTTTTCTAGATGCGTGCAGCTTTTTTTAGGAATTCTGGAAGGAGCGGACCAGTGCAGCTTCTAGTAGCATGAGTTACGATATTAAACGCAAGAAAAACCACTGGGATAGCTGCGGATCTAATAGAATGTAACCTCCGCTTTAAATTCAAAATAACTAAAAATAATAGTCACGTACGTCAAAATTAAAGCCTCTTTCATTAAAGCTTGATGCAAATATTCGTGTCATATTCAGTTCTGTCATGAAGTTTATGATTCTAGCGAAGTGTACAAATGGCACTCTGGCAAAGCCGGAAGCGGGTGACAGAGGGCAATAAAGCGAGACAGTTGCAACAACATTTGGCTCGCCATTTAAAGCAGATATGGCACCTACTTAAATGGACGATGCCATACGGCCGTCAGGCTATGCTGCGAGCTGTGCTCTTAGTTCCAGCTTTTGTATAAACTCTGGTGCGCAATAAAGCAAGCAATAATACCTCGCCGGCTTTGGTCCCAAGTTCACAGCATGCTGTTTGCTTCCGTTGAATACGCATGCAGCCAGGTCTGCCTGTTTCGCTCCTTTTTTCCACGAACTTACCAGGCGGACTTCTTTGTGAAAGCTAATCGCGCGTAGCCTTGACACGACGAGTGTTCAAATTTCTTTCCAGAGAAATTTTTTGTTCTTCGTTACAGACCTTACAGCAACTAATTCAAGTCATTAACTACTTTTCATCTAGGAGCTGATCATATAGTATGCGCAAATCACGGCAAAATCGGAAGTGTTTCGGGGCCGAGAAAAATAAAAAAAAAAAGTTAAGCCTGGCCGTGATGAACTTTCTCGTTTTTTCTTCTCCAGTAAAACATTCTTATTAAGCGGTGAAAAGTTTCTCCAACAAACTTTCGAAGAAGACGGCTGCCCTTTCCATTGTGCTTTTTCATATTAGCTCATCAAGTCAGTTTTCCTGGAACCGCATTTCTCCGGCTCCCTAAAAAAAATTTCTCCGTTCGTCAACGCTGGAAAGCTATTGAATTGTTTTCCTATTTCCAGACAGCTGTACCCGAAAACACGCACACAAACTGAACGAGTTAGGTATCCTAGAACGTGGAAGCACCTGTTCGTGAAAGCTGCGACAGGGCAGCGGTTGACGTGCGAAACTGCTATTTCCCGGCATGTTTGCATTCCTCAGAGGCCTTCAATAAACTGCCGGTTAGGGAGCGTGCCGTTCGCTTGCGAATTTGTGATTCTGTACGTGACATTGCATTTCTGCGGCAGTAGTGACAAGCAGTCGAGATAACCACTTTGCTCGATGGAAAAGCGCGGGAACTTGTTTTGATTTCTTGTGGTCCTAGAAGCAATATTCAGGCGTGATAAGAAATGGTCGCATGGTATTGAAAATAAATAGACAAGAAAAGGCGCAAATGCGTAATGAAATCTGCTGCGAGCTTATGAAAACTATAAAATAACAAATGCAAAGTAAGGTATTCAAAAGAAAACATTCGACAGAAGTCTGTCTGGTTGGGAAATTTAATGTTAGGAGAAGGTAAGTGACGCCAACCAAGTAAAATACAGGAAAAACACGACGTTTCGGGACCGGCTCGGCCCCTTCTTCCCGGTGTGACTACGGGCGAGCGCAGCTTGGCTTTTTAAGCCCCTGTGTGGAGGACCTGCGGGTCAATGGCCGCAGCCCATGGACGTAGGATGAGGGGAGAGTCCCCAGGGAACGATTAACATTCTCTCGTGTTTGCTGTATGTGCCACGACTCGAGTAGAAGCCTCCTGCGTGGGTTAGCTTCCGTTTCCAATACAATGGTGCTGTCGAAGTCAATTGGGTGGTCACACCCTTCACAGTGTTCGGCCACGGCGCTGCGTTGACGATTCATGTGACGGACGTCCGCTTTGTGTTGGTTCATCCTTTCCGCGAAGTTCTTCGTTTCCCCTATGTACGACGCCGGGCAGACGGAACACGGAATTTTGTACACGACGCCCTGGGCCTTTTCTCTGGGCTGCCGGTTTTTTGGGCGGGGGAGAAGGCGACCGATAGTGCTGGTCGGTTTGTGCGTTGTCAGCACCCCTTCTTTTCCGAGAATGCGACCGAGCGTCTCGCTCACGCCTCTCACTTAGGGGATGCAAACACGTTTCCGCTTCTGGCATGCGTCTGAGGAAATAATAGACCGGATTTTGTTTTGCCTTTCTTGCTTCCTGATAATGCGCCGGATGAATGAGCTTGGGTAGCCGTTCTTTTGGAGGTCAGAAATGACTCGGTTCTTCTCCTTCCTTCTATCTTCACTTGAGGAACATATGGAGTCGGCTCTCTTCAGTAATGACGTCACGACAGATGCTTTGTGCGGGATGGGATGGTTCGAATCGAAATGTAGGTACCATCCTGTGTGGGTTGGCTTCCTGTGCACCGAGGACTGCAGGCCTTTGTCGTGCCTTGTAAGTAGGACATCCAGAAAAGGCAGGCTGCCCTGCTGTTCATGTTCAACAGTAAATTGTATGGCCGGTTCAACTGAATTTAGATGACTCTGGAGGTTTTCTATCTCTGAGGTTTTCACCACACAAAAGCAGTCGTCTACATAACGGAGGAATAACTTTGGCTTGGGATTAAAGGAGGAGAGGGCCCGGCTTTCGACGTCTTCCATGGTTAGGTTAGCCACTGTGACTGAAATTGATGCCCCCATAGCAGTTCCGGTTGTTTGCTTGAAAAATTCTCCGTTGTAGGTGAAAAAGGTACTGCGCAGACAGAGGTCGAGAAGGCGACATACCTCATCGACGTTGAGTGGAGTTCTCTCGTGCAGCGTTTGGTCGTTTTCGAGTGCGCGGCGAGCGACGGACACAGCAAGGGGAACCGGTACGCAGGTAAATAGCGACACCACGTCAAATGAGACTAGGCTTTCGTCTTCCTCCACGGTAAGGTTCGAGACAAGTTGGACGAAATGCCGCGAATTCTGTACATGCGTGGGTGTTCTGCCGGCGAGCGGCGCCAGTACCTTGTGCAGGTAGTCAGAGAGACGTCGCAGAGGAGACAGGGTGAAGTCTACAATTGGCCGAAGGGGGACGCCAGGTTTGTGAGTTTTAGGTAGCCCGTAAAAACCTGGAGCTGAGCCGTTTCTGGAGATGAGGCGGAGGTAAAGCCATTTGAAATCAGGATGCCGCTTGAACATCTCTGCCAGGGTTTTGTTGAGTGTTGCCTGAGTGTTTGAAGTCGGATCCTTGCGAACCTTCTCATACGCCCCACTGCTCAAAAGGGCTGACGCCTTCTCCTCGTAGTCGCGTCGGTCCATCACCACTGTAGAGTTGCCCTTGTCTGCCGGGAGTATGACGATGTCGGTGTCGTCCCTGAGACCGCGTAGGGCTTTTCGTTCCAGTTGAGACAGATTGCTCGGAAATTTGGGGGGTACCTTGGCGATGACACCAATCGCTTTCAGGCGGACCTCTTCCCTGACGTGCGGCTCCAGGTGCTGGACCGCATCTTCAACAGCCGCGACTAGTTTTGGGAGGGCGGGGCCAGATGATATGTTGAATCCATGTCCTTTTGCGAGAACAGAGGATTCGGGCGGTGTTAAGCGACGGGAGGAGAGGTTCTTTACAAAGCCAGAGTTATGGGGGTCAGGCTGTTTCTTCTGCCGCTGCTGTAGGGCAAACAACTTCTTGTTTTGACACTCACGATGTTTGTTGGCTGCAGTGGAGGCCGCTTCCATGGCAAAGGCGTCCACCCGCGGGAAGAGCTCAGGCATCCTGTGTTCTAGTTGGCGGCGCGCGAAGAACCGGTCCAGCTCCTTTTTGCGGAGAACGGAATGGCACTCGTGTATCCGCGCACTTAATAACTGTTGCTCCGTTTTGGACACCAGCCGTAGGCCTTCTGCGGTGGTTACAGGGCGCTTTAGGCGAAGGCTCACGGGTATCACATCCTTTTCCTTGCAGGTCTTGTTGAAGTTTAGATGTGTCCGGAAGACAGCAATACTCTTGGTGATGTTGACGTATCGCTTCACTAGCTGCATGGTCTCGATGCCGAAGTCTTGGCGTATAGACTCAAAAGAAAACATTCGACAGAATTCTGTCTGGTTGGGAAATTTAATGTTAGGAGAAGGTAAGTGACGCCAACCAAGTAAAATACAGGAAAAACACGACGTTTCGGGACCGGCTCGGCCCCTTCTTCACGGTGTGACTACGGGCGAGCGCAGCTTGGCTTTTTAAGCCCCTGTGTGGAGGACCTGCGGGTCAATGGCCGCAGCCCATGGACGTAGGATGAGGGGAGAGTCCCCAGGGAACGATTAACATTCTCTCGTGTTTGCTGTATGTGCCACGACTCGAGTAGAAGCCTCCTGCGTGGGTTAGCTTCCGTTTCCAATACAATGGTGCTGTCGAAGTCAATTGGGTGGTCACACCCTTCACAGTGTTCGGCCACGGCGCTGCGTTGACGATTCATGTGACGGACGTCCGCTTTGTGTTGGTTCATCCTTTCCGCGAAGTTCTTCGTTTCCCCTATGTACGACGCCGGGCAGACGGAACACGGAATTTTGTACACGACGCCCTGGGCCTTTTCTCTGGGCTGCCGGTTTTTTGGGCGGGGGAGAAGGCGACCGATAGTGCTGGTCGGTTTGTGCGTTGTCAGCACCCCTTCTTTTCCGAGAATGCGACCGAGCGTCTCGCTCACGCCTCTCACGTAGGGGATGCAAACACGTTTCCGCTTCTGGCATGCGTCTGAGGAAATAATAGACCGGATTTTGTTTTGCCTTTCTTGCTTCCTGATAATGCGCCGGATGAATGAGCTTGGGTAGCCGTTCTTTTGGAGGTCAGAAATGACTCGGTTCTTCTCCTTCCTTCTATCTTCACTTGAGGAACATATGGAGTCGGCTCTCTTCAGTAATGACGTCACGACAGATGCTTTGTGCGGGATGGGATGGTTCGAATCGAAATGTAGGTACCGTCCTGTGTGGGTTGGCTTCCTGTGCACCGAGGACTGCAGGCCTTTGTCGTGCCTTGTAAGTAGGACATCCAGAAAAGGCAGGCTGCCCTGCTGTTCATGTTAAACAGTAAATTGTATGGCCGGTTCAACTGAATTTAGATGACTCTGGAGGTTTTCTATCTCTGAGGTTTTCACCACACAAAAGCAGTCGTCTACATAACGGAGGAATAACTTTGGCTTGGGATTAAAGGAGGAGAGGGCCCGGCTTTCGACGTCTTCCATGGTTAGGTTAGCCACTGTGACTGAAATTGATGCCCCCATAGCAGTTCCGGTTGTTTGCTTGAAAAATTCTCCGTTGTAGGTGAAAAAGGTACTGCGCAGACAGAGGTCGAGAAGGCGACATACCTCATCGACGTTGAGTGGAGTTCTCTCGTGCAGCGTTTGGTCGTTTTCGAGTGCGCGGCGAGCGACGGACACAGCAAGGGGAACCGGTACGCAGGTAAATAGCGACACCACGTCAAATGAGACTAGGCTTTCGTCTTCCTCCACGGTAAGGTTCGAGACAAGTTGGACGAAATGCCGCGAATTCTGTACATGCGTGGGTGTTCTGCCGGTGAGCGGCGCCAGTACCTTGTGCAGGTAGTCAGAGAGACGTCGCAGAGGAGACAGGGTGAAGTCTACAATTGGCCGAAGGGGGACGCCAGGTTTGTGAGTTTTAGGTAGCCCGTAAAAACCTGGAGCTGAGCCGTTTCTGGAGATGAGGCGGGGTAAAGCCATTTGAAATCAGGATGCCGCTTGAACATCTCTGCCAGGGTTTTGTTGAGTGTTGCCTGAGTGTTTGAAGTCGGATCCTTGCGAACCTTCTCATACGCCCCACTGCTCAAAAGGGCTGACGCCTTCTCCTCGTAGTCGCGTCGGTCCATCCGACTTCAAACACTCAGGCAACACTCAACAAAACCCTGGCAGAGATGTTCAAGCGGCATCCTGATTTCAAATGGCTTTACCTCCGCCTCATCTCCAGAAACGGCTCAGCTCCAGGTTTTTACGGGCTACCTAAAACTCACAAACCTGGCGTCCCCCTTCGGCCAATTGTAGACTTCACCCTGTCTCCTCTGCGACGTCTCTCTGACTACCTGCACAAGGTACTGGCGCCGCTCGCCGGCAGAACACCCACGCATGTACAGAATTCGCGGCATTTCGTCCAACTTGTCTCGAACCTTACCGTGGAGGAAGACGAAAGCCTAGTCTCATTTGACGTGGTGTCGCTATTTACCTGCGTACCGGTTCCCCTTGCTGTGTCCGTCGCTCGCCGCGCACTCGAAAACGACCAAACGCTGCACGAGAGAACTCCACTCAACGTCGATGAGGTATGTCGCCTTCTCGACCTCTGTCTGCGCAGTACCTTTTTCACCTACAACGGAGAATTTTTCAAGCAAACAACCGGAACTGCTATGGGGGCATCAATTTCAGTCACAGTGGCTAACCTAACCATGGAAGACGTCGAAAGCCGGGCCCTCTCCTCCTTTAATCCCAAGCCAAAGTTATTCCTCCGTTATGTAGACGACTGCTTTTGTGTGGTGAAAACCTCAGAGATAGAAAACCTCCAGAGTCATCTAAATTCAGTTGAACCGGCCATACAATTTACTGTTGAACATGAACAGCAGGGCAGCCTGCCTTTTCTGGATGTCCTACTTACAAGGCACGACAAAGGCCTGCAGTCCTCGGTGCACAGGAAGCCAACCCACACAGGACGGTACCTACATTTCGATTCGAACCATCCCATCCCGCACAAAGCATCTGTCGTGACGTCATTACTGAAGAGAGCCGACTCCATATGTTCCTCAAGTGAAGATAGAAGGAAGGAGAAGAACCGAGTCATTTCTGACCTCCAAAAGAACGGCTACCCAAGCTCATTCATCCGGCGCATTATCAGGAAGCAAGAAAGGCAAAACAAAATCCGGTCTATTATTTCCTCAGACGCATGCCAGAAGCGGAAACGTGTTTGCATCCCCTACGTGAGAGGCGTGAGCGAGACGCTCGGTCGCATTCTCGGAAAAGAAGGGGTGCTGACAACGCACAAACCGACCAGCACTATCGGTCGCCTTCTCCCCCGCCCAAAAAACCGGCAGCCCAGAGAAAAGGCCCAGGGCGTCGTGTACAAAATTCCGTGTTCCGTCTGCCCGGCGTCGTACATAGGGGAAACGAAGAACTTCGCGGAAAGGATGAACCAACACAAAGCGGACGTCCGTCACATGAATCGTCAACGCAGCGCCGTGGCCGAACACTGTGAAGGGTGTGACCACCCAATTGACTTCGACAGCACCATTGTATTGGAAACGGAAGCTAACCCACGCAGGAGGCTTCTACTCGAGTCGTGGCACATACAGCAAACACGAGAGAATGTTAATCGTTCCCTGGGGACTCTCCCCTCATCCTACGTCCATGGGCTGCGGCCATTGACCCGCAGGTCCTCCACACAGGGGCTTAAAAAGCCAAGCTGCGCTCGCCCGTAGTCACACCGTGAAGAAGGGGCCGAGCCGGTCCCGAAACGTCGTGTTTTTCCTGTATTTTACTTGGTTGGCGTCACTTACCTTCTCCTAACAAAGTAAGGTATTGACCAGGTTAGAGAGCTTAAAAGAAGGAAACACCTTACAGGATGAAAGCAAAACTATGGAGAGTTAAACAAAGAAAATAAAATGAAGCATTAGCCGTAAGACAAAAATGAGCAATCATGTAAGATAAGTTCGGGGACCGGCAGACACCGCTATGAAGATGCTGAGGTTGCGTCTGAGTTTGTCTAGCAATGCATTCTTTTTTTTCTGTTAGTCTTGAATGAACAAAAATTTCCAACAGCTCTATAGAACAAATAATCTATCTAGATGGTAAGTCTAGCAAAGGTTGGTTGAAAAAATTTGATTTTGAAATGTTGCGATCATATAAGAATATTTCACCAGATACATTACAATAAGTGCATTGCATGTGTATTCGCGACTTCAAAAATAATTTTTGGTCTTTTTTCGTCATCACGTCGACCAGAAAAGTGGGTGTGTTCCGACGTGGCATCCTCGTTTCGGATACTTGCAAGAATTCATTGCTCTGAAGTTTTTAGCCGAAACACAACTCTTGCTTTCCGTTTGTAATTGAGACTTGTCCGTAGTATACTTTTTCGCCACTAGGGTTCCTCCTGCAGCTCTTCCGTTAAGAGAAGCTATGACAAATACAACGGTTTTCAGACATTTTATTGGCGTTTACCTTAACACAACAGTTTTGGAAGTTTGCGCACATTTTTCTCTGGAAATCTAAGGCAAAGATAAACAAAATCTTTCTCACATGTTAATCAATGAATTAGCAAAAATGGTACAAAAATAAAACACCAAGTCTAATCTGTATTTGCTCAAGAAGCAACACCATTCATTACTAGCAATTTTATTACATTGACAAAGAAACAACGTGATAAATCGTTTTTTAGCAGCGCATAATTTCGTGCAGTGCATAATTTGGTGCAGTTCATAACTTGGCACAATGCAGTTAGTTGGCGCAGTGCAGTACTAAACTGTAGGTTAATGCTGAAGGCACTTGTCCGGGAGTGAACAAAACACAGCTGATGAAATCCTTTATAATCAAGAAAACAACGGCGGTGCTAATCGTGGAGATGGTCGTAGCTGCTAAAGGTCGTGGTCTGAGGAAAAGGTCTACCGTCAAGTCTTCTCTGACAATGTTAAGAATGACACTTCGCTGCGTTGGCTGGTTCCACACTGTTTAAAGGGCTACGCAACAAATTAAGATTCGCTTGTAAATGTTTTCAGTGCTTAACAATGATGTTAAGAAGGATTCACACCAAGTATGAGTCTTCGGCGCTGAGTCGGCAATTTATTAAGGATTTTTAAAAACCGTCTTTTTTTTTTAATTCGCGGACCGATAAGTGTCTTCGTAGTGTCTGATTTTGAAACTAAAATACTGAAAATAGACATCACTAGTCCCGTGACGTCAGCAGGCCACCACACGCTGTCATTCGTTGGAGCCACGGCAGCCACGACGCCACGGGCACACTTCGGGTAGCCGTGAAAATCGTCTGCTCGTGACGCTGTGCGACCGCCTCGCCCAAGCGCGAGCCAGGGCATTGCCTTCGCGCATATGGTTTCAATTTACACCTGCCGCCTCTTTCTGTCGGGAGTTCGGGAGCCACTCGCAGTGCCTTTGTGGCAGTGACAAGCAAAGAAATTGGACGCATGCCGCAAGCCAGGAACGCGAAGAGAGACCGGAGAGACGCTGCCGACGCTGCTGCTGGGGTGCTGTGTGCGAAAAATGGAAGTCGCAAGCTAAACGTCAGCGAATGACGTAATCATGGGCGGGGCCCAGTCCCAGAGCTGTTTTCTTTATTTTTTTTTCTGGTTCCCAGCATGTACGTGTTGAGGGGGGAGAAGAGGAGAGTAATTTTTAATCGTCTATAACTTCGTTATTGATGCTAGCTCAAAAATTCTTGCGCTGGCCTGACGAGTGATGGAATGCTATCTTTCGTCTGCTTTACGTAATCTCAATTGATTATTGCATAGTCCCTTTAATTTCTAGCTACGCGCCAAGACGCAGAGAGTAAGAGGAGGTACACGAACCCAGCGTTCACTTACATCTGGTTTGTACAACTTTCCCCGATCATTTCTGTCAGTTGTCATTGCAGGGTACTATTAGCTGCAACAAAGAGTCAATTTTCTGCGTGTTAGTAGTGAAGAATATGTCCATGCTAATCTTATCAGACAACACAGAAAAGAAAATCAGCCTGGTCCCCTACCTGTACAGTATATTTCACGGGCCCAAGAAGAGGAGCAACAGGCAAATGTCAAGTTTGTTTTTTTGGTTCTCGACAAGCTGACAAAGCTGTGTAACAAAGTTAGCGCTCCTCCAGCTCATAAGCCACTTCACAACCAAGCCCCAAACGCCGTCTGTGTCATGCTAGGTTAGGGTTGTGCATTGTCGGATAGCGTACGTTGATCATACTGTGCTATGTCTCAGTGAAAGAGTCCTGAATCATTTCAGCAATGTTTGCATCACTGCGGAGCGGTATATGTAAGTGCTTTAAAGGGTCCTCTACGTTTCTCTAAGCCAATGTTCAAAGAATGCGCAGTTAGTGCAATTATTTTATATTAAATCGCCTCTGAAGTCATCAAAGCCACCCTCATTTTCAGATTAGGAACGGACTGCGTCAGCATTACATCGGAAGCGTTCTGAGAACAGGAAAAAAAGATTGGGTCAGCCACATGTCTTTTAAGCAGTGTACTTGTGTTGATGAATCATTCTTTTTTTTTTACTTTTGTACGCTTTACCAGTTTTTTAACGTCAACCTTTTCAAGCGTTTAATATTGCCTCTTTTGACATTGCATGCATTTTATTGCCTTTTCACTGATCTGAGGTGGACGGTGACTTTCGTTATTTTCGGCCATTTCAATTGGCTTTCTACTTCGCCTTGTGCATCGTGTGTGGACGCAGCGGTTTCCTGGTTAGCTCCCCGCACAAGCGGTTGGTATATATGTAGCCTCCGTTCGGAGTTAAACACTCATTTGAAGTCAACGCCGTGATGTTTGTTCTTTTCTGGCTGTTGTCCTAAATGTTCCGCTGTTTTGCGCTTTTCGCTGTTGTGAACTATGCTTTTCTGCTCACTTGGATAGTTGAGCACCATCTTCTCGGAAACGGAGAGAACGCAACTTGAGACCAACACCGCTTATTTCTCAACAGCGCAGTTTCTCTTTGGAGCAAGTGGTTTAACGTAGGCTCTATCGGGTCCGTAAGGCAACACATAGAACTGCGACTGGGATGCAGCGTTGAAAAGAAGTGACGGAGTGAGCACCCCAGGAAATGTTGTAGTGCACGCCTAATAACCTGCGCGTTGTATTCGATTGAATAACTTTCATTAATCACGTGAGTCGAGTTTTCCAAGTCACGATACAGCATTTTCGGCTTGAAGTATTTGCAAAGAAGAGGAATTGAGCTGCTTTTACTTCCGTAAAGAGTGAGAATAGCGCAACGCATGCAAACAGCGTGAGGATTGTGAGAAGAAAAAATTTAAGGAAACAGAAGGGTTAGACAAGAATATAAAAGATTAGAGGTGAATAACATATTGCGAGGAGGGATGCCAGACGACCTCACACGATCTAGCGGTGAGAAGTAGAGGATCTACAGCGCGATACTTGTGGCTACTAACGGTGGTGCTTTGTGTCTAGGGTAGACCGATTGTTTGAAAGCAGAAAATTAGGATGTATATAAAAATTCTATACACTCTTCAAAGTCGTAATTGAGGAAAGAACACTCAATATCTTCCAGTTTTGCGTTAGCACGGCCATACAACAAAACTGTAATGCCAGGTTGACCTTCACAGGTGTTCTCACTGCTACCTTTGATTACCTTCACCTGTTCTCTCATGGAATCGTTAGATGCAGGCCCAGAGCAAGACAGTCAAATGGGTACTTAAAATTTAATTCTCTTGCAGCCTCTCCCGTCTCCAAATTTGTTTGCCTCAAATGGCTTCACTCCTGTTCCCCGTCCTTCTTGACGACTTTCTCCGCATCAACAGTCAACTAGGTTTTTCTTCCACATCTGTAAAGTCGTACACGATGAACCCTCCGTTAAAGTCACTCGGTAACAATGCCTCCGCACTTCGTATGGGTAGATTGATTACAGACAAATAAAAAATGCGCATCACGGCGTTTTGCATCGGAAGCAAAACTCAGTGCCGTGGATATCCGCACTGGTAACTGTAGTATTCCAGCAGCTCAGTATATCTTTTTTTTGTTGACAGGAGGGTTGAAATAGCTGATCAGTGGTGGTGGTATGCATAGAGACGAGTTCACGGAAAAATGAAGCAGGCGAGCTGAAAATTCATTGATCTTCCGACTGTACGCAATATCGAAGCGAATCCACAATTTTCCTTGAGAAAAATAAACGAGTGGTTCGTGGAGAATGAAAAAGAACTGAACACTCGTTCGTAATTTCCTTTGTCTCGAACCATCACGTGGAAAAGTTCCGCAAGCTGCCTTGATATTGCTACCCCAAAATTTCGCGCTGGCAATCTTAGCGCACGTGCCCCCTCGAGAGAGTCTTTGGAATTACTTCGGAACTGATTTCTCTGCGTACGCCAGAAATGTTCATTAGACAATGTCTGTTTCTGTTTATTTTTCATCGCAAAACAACGCTCGTACTTGTCCAGTCGCTTGTGCTTGCGTTTCGTAACGTTCTCCCGGATTCAATTTTGAGTTTTCCGAGAATTCGTCAGCGCATTTTGATTAGCTAACGCTGCGTTGGCTGTCCGCAGCTCTGAGATATTTTCGTTTTCTTGAGCAGCATGCAAAAACGTTACAGATCACTTCGGCGACCTGCACTGGGAGAGTGCGAAAGCACTGATACCTCCTTCACACTCGTCGCCTCTTTGATTTACTTTAGACTAAACCAAAAGAAAGAGTCATATCACCACTGCGTTCTTGCAAAGGCTTTAACTAAATTCAACCGACCTCGGTGAGAAAATATTCCACACTATGTTTTGTATTTTTGAGACTGCAGTAAACGTCGCAGTGGGCAGCACACATTTGAAAGTCAGACGTGTGGTGTCTCATAAATAATGAAAAGAAATATGTGCATAACTCTGTTGCATAAATAAGCAAAACACTGAGTGGTGCTCCTGCGAACGCCCTATTTTTTATTTTATTTCAGCTCAGTAGATGCAGCTCCGGTTTGCGCATTACTCAGTACCAATTATAATTTAACCACATTTCCATCTATACGCTTTCACAATTCCGCCGATATCTTTCCCTGCCACATTTGCTGGTTTCCTTCTTGAAACATCCTAATGAATGCCTCCCAACCTGCACTGCGTCAATTTCCCCACACTAATGCCGGACGGGAAGACGAGATCAGAATTTCGATGATAACAAAGCCGAAGTAGAAGCAGCTCATGAACAAATTTTGCTTTTACAGAAACCACTCAAGAGATTGCTCTTCAGATTCCTTTCTTTCCCTTGTTATATTCTTTAGTTGCCTTCACTGTTATGATTTCTTTCTCTTTTTTTTTCACCTGCACAAGAACAGCGCACATTCACGCCACAAGAGAGAGGGCGCCTGTGCTCCATGTTTCCGTAGGCTGGATTTGCTTCCATTGCAAACGTGCAAAAAAATCTGCTTTGATACGATTGCAGAGAGGTGGCGGTGGTTGCAGCAGACGTCCTCTAGATATAAGATACTTGCTCTCATAAAATTTTACTTTCTGTTACGAAGCTCAAGTACTATGTTGCAGGCTCTTCACTGAGCGTGGTATTTTTCTAAGCTGAAGTTTTGTACGGCACGCAGTGTCAATGACACGCAACAAGAAAGGCTAACACCACCACTCAACTTCAAACTTCAAGAAACAGAGCACGTCGGCAGACAACCTACAGCTGTTACCGAAATCAATCTGCATTATTCCTGAACCAATCGGGCTAATAGAAAGTAGTTACAGAGGTGTAGCAGCCTTGTTCATGTCGGCATTTATTGGCTTTGATTGTCAACATGCACTGTGAAAAACGTCATTTCATTACCACAAGAAGCCGTGTAGGCTTCACTGTCAGTTGTTAACACACAGGCATAGTTAACAATTGAATGAAATAAAACAACCAGTAGAACATAAAAAGTGAGCTGTATGTACCTACGGAGAAAAAAAACGTACTGAACCAAATATTGATGAAATTAGTTTATCACGCAAGGTTAGAATATACAACACGGGAGAAAAACTCATGAAGTTTAATGAGACTATTATTGCTCCTGAGGTCTGTAAACGTGCCCATTTCCGGTAATTACTTTATGTGCTGCTTGACAGTTTTAGTGTCCAAGGCAAGTATAGAATATACAAAGCTGTAGAAAAATGATGCAGCTTAGTGGAACTATTATTGTTGACTTTTCATGGTTGCAGCTATTAGTACTTTACTTACCGTAATTAATGCTGAAAATAAAATCTATCAGATAAAATAGCACCGATGTCGATGGGCTCCTGCGGTCGCATTCCAATGTAACGTAGCCTTAAAACATGGAATTCACTCTGTACGAAGGAATGGGCCAAACTCCACTTTTTAACGACACGTTTGCTAGCTCATTACGACCAGTCAAGTGTATAGCAAATGGCGTCTATTACCCTTGGTGTTTGATCCCTGTTGTCGACATCTCTGAATTCGTTCTCTAGCGAAGAGTTTTTGTGGAAGAACACGAAAGGAGCGAGATGCGCTATGAACGGTCAGTGTGACGTAATATTACTGAGGGAGGCCGTTTTCGTCGTCGTCAAAGTGCTCAAAATGAAGGACAGCTTTCCTCAAAAATAGATAAAGAAGTGTTGCAAGTTTAGCTAGACATATAGCTGCTTCACTCTCCTGCGACACGCCAAATTGTGCTTCTGTTTAGATGAAAAGGTGTTGCTTGGCACGGTAATCTCTCGGCCGGCTGCATTGGGCTGTTCCAGACTGAACTCTCGCTTCTCACATTCCCGATAGAGATCCAAAGGGAAGATTAATCAGCGTATTATAAATTATTCCCTGAAATATCGCGATGAGCTACAGATCCTATCATTCGTATCTGGAAAATGTTACTGCATGCTAGGGAGAGCATATTGAAGTGCACTACGGAAAAGGATTCTATCCTCCCTGATGGGACCGGTTAACCGCGGTTTTAGCCTTTAAGAGTCAGTTAATGCCTAAAAAAACCGGCTATAAACCTATAAACCTATAAACCACCACTCCTCTAACAACTAATGTTAGAGAAGTTGTGATTTATAAGCTCGAATAATTAGTGTGCCGGTCTGGAACTTCAGTCATGGATACCAAGGACAGCGGAGATACTTCGACTGCGGAACATACGTGTGTCGCTGACTCAAAAAGAAAAGAGGTTCTATGAATAATTGTTAACTTCAAAGCGTTTCCGTTAACGTGTAGCCAGACTTCGGCAAATAAGTTCTTGCAGTAGTCGCTGAATACATTATGGCACAGTCAGTTCTAACGAAGAAGCGAAGAGGTGAAATCGCTGACGACGCAAGTAACGCCGTACAACATCCATTTCGAGCTTGCATCAGCTTTCCAGAGAGCTCTCGAGAAACATAACGAATTCCCTGAGTTGTCCCCTCTCCAAAACAGTCCCAGCTAGTTCCGTTCTCGCTCGTTCTGCGGCTCGTTAATTGAATAACAGTGCACAGGGTGCACAGGAGTACCACGCGTGCCTTGTTAATTCTTCCGAGCTTGTTGATGCTATTCACGTTCATCGCGTCCGGTCTGCGTCAAGCACCGTCTTTCCCGCATGTCTCTAAGCGTATAATTGTATCCCGGGCTGCACTCGACGCCTGCCTCTTCAGGTTATGTTCACCTCGCCTTCATTTCTTACTTTCTCAATAACCCTGTCTTTCCCAGCTAGTGCGTTTGGGACACGTGATGAAATCTCCCCTGTGGCGTTTTCTAATAGATTACATGGCTTCCCACTTCAAAGATGGAAGAAAACTGCAGGAAAGTGGCATCTGCACTCTTCGTTTGCGACGGCTCCTTCGTCACGGTCAAATTGTGTGCGTGATTTAACTTTGCCTCCTTTTTTGCTTCTCACTCGACCTTCAGCTGTGTCCGCAGGCACTTCACCTTAAGACAGATAGTTTCTTTGCGTTCAGCCTACTCTGGCGGGATTGTGTATTTTGATGTTAGCCACTCGAAAATTCAGCTTATTGCACAACAGCAACACTCGCCGTGGTTGCGAAGAGCCTTCCACTTTCTTGAAACACGCGATATGCCGACACGCGTAGCTCCTGCCTCGACTGCCGGCAGATTGCGCGGTTGTCTTTATGGTGGCACTCCTGGACGTGCAGTTAGAAAGGTATCAGATTAACATGCGTTTTAGCCGCTCTCTCGAGTGTCACGAGTGCTGGCTTTGTAGTAAGCACGACTCCATGGCTCAGACGAATTAAGTTAGGTTTTCTAGCACCAGGGAGGTTCCCTTGGTAATTGTGAGATTTATGTTGTTCTCTAGTTACCTCCTCTTATCTTGGGGCGCTAGCACGAGATGCCTCCCTAACGAAAAAGACGTCCTGTTTGCGAGTGAAGCGTAAGACCAAAGTTGTGATCCACCTTCCAACTGAGTCACTTGGCTTTGAGATGGCATCACAACCTGCCCACCGCGGCAGGTGGCAGTGAAATTAATTTTCAGTCTCGAGAGAGTTCTCGTGCAAAGCAACCCTGGTGTTCCAGCCCCACCGGTGAGGCGGCACTTTGCACGGATCACCCTGCGGCCAACCTTCTTTTCAAAAATGCCCCATTTGGAGGTAAAACAATAAACGAGTGTTAGGGTACCAGCTTGAGTGCCTTGAATGATCAGGGACCAAGAAAATGACAGCCAAGAAAAATAAAGAATATTTCAATGTTTTTGTAACTGTAGTGCGACAAAGCTTTTACGTTGTGAAATCCAAACTAGGCAACTCTGAATGAAACATCCATCCAAAAAAAATGGAGCGCTTCCTAAAATTATCCTCATTTCAAAGCAAACTGACCGGGCGGCCCTGTGTTCCCACGCTACAGGAAAAATGCCGAGCCACTTCTACAGAGACACATCTCCTCAGATAATAACATTCCTAACGCAGATAAATTGATTGGCTATGTATCTATTCATTAATTGGCTGACCTGAGTCTCTGCCCGGAAGATTTCGAGCGTCATTCGACTCAAGTGTATGAAATAAAATCAATAGGATTCTGAGAACAACTAACTGCTGTGTTCTCCGGGATGTCAGTGCTGCGTTTTCCTACCTTAAAGATATTTTTGTGGCTTCGGGTTCCTTATGAGCAATTTAATGAAAAATCCTATAACATATGAAGAAGTAACCAGCTCAGAAGACCCGTATAACCCAATACACTAATTATGCACTTCCTTTTCATCTTCAGAGCTTCTTTATCTCCGCTGGCGTGAAGAAAATGTCTTCAGGAGTCAGCCTCGCTCGAATCACAACATTATTTCAGTTAAAATTTGGGAACATATTCCAAACAATCTTCATTCAAATTCCTGTTCGGAAGGCATTTTAAAAACCAAAACCATTCGAGACGATTGTATAGGTAGATTGCATAATATAAAGCAATTGACCTTGAACATTTGATATTGTTTATATTGAGAAAGAAAACTTTAGCAAGCCAAAAGAAGGAAAGAGGAAGACAGGGTCGCTACAGCGGAAGGCTTCAGTTTAATTTGACCACCCGAAGTTCTTCAATATGCACGTACATCGCACAACACAGCAACGTCTTTACATTTCCTCTTCATCGCAATGTGACCGCCGCGAGAGAAACACTATCTTGCAACTTTCTCCTAAGTAGCCAAGTGCCAGAGCCACTTTTCAGCAGTGTTGGGCTGCACACATGCGCATCCGTAAGATAATGACTGGAGCAGATGTTCATAAGACTAGCTATTTTCTTCTCTGCGCCTGTGAGCTGCCTCATCAACGCCGTTCCGCGCTAGAGTCCGTTTCGACGCTTCCGCTAAGTTTGTTTACATTTAATTCAAAAATATATCTGTTCACTTCATTCTTCAAGGCTATGGTAGTTCTGAAGAAACGTCGTGCAACTCGTCACTCCGTCAGGCAAAACAGAGACGACAGACAGATCCTATGAAGAATGACCTTAAACAGAGACGACAGTGGCAGCATAGCCTTCACCACATAGGGCGCCCCACACAGAGAGAAACTGCGCATTCATATCCACAATTCCTCCATCTTTTCGACGCCGATCATCCAGCTCATGCTGATTGGCCAAATGAAGCACGCGCCTTAAGATTTGTCGCCGGGTGCGCGCGCAATTTTGCGATACCACCGCGGATTCAGTGTTACCGCGCGATCCCTTTTTATGAGCGGTCCCTTGACGCCACAAATAATTTGGGTCACTGCTGTCTGCAACTACCTATAACGTCTATCACAAAGCTGCAGCAGTAAACATTGAGAGCATCAAAAAAATTTGCCCGAGACACTTATGACTGCTTACACTCCAAAGCAAGTCATGGTCGCAAGAAGCAAACCTTTGATTGCGCTTTTCGAACTGAGTTTATTTCAGGCGATCCGTCCTTTTGTTAATTTTCTTAATATTCCATCACTCACACACACACACACACACACACACGCACGCCTATATCAGAGTCTGAGAAGGCATACAATTGAAGGCGCATATGCAGTTTGGTCTAATCCCTCCCGCAAGTTAGCCTCTAATTTGGCTAGCACTGTAATCATTGTGCAGCGACAAATCGTATGATGCCACTCGAAACGCAGTACGATAAATGGCTGCGTCAAAATATTGTTAAGAATGTCAACATATGAATGGCTCCCCATGGAGGTCGGTCAGTAGGTATACGTAGGAGGACGACGTGTTTAGTATTGCCTAAAGTGGCGGTGCTCGGCTTGTTGTTGGAGGCCTACGGCCACTTGATGACATATCACTCTTTTTCCTTGCCATTGCTGGCATTTTCTGTATCATCTGCGACTGCATACAAACACACTCCGCCGGTTTTTCTTGTAATGGGACTAGTAATGCTTTCGCATTAATAATCCATGTCTAGCCAAAAAGACGTTTTATGCAACATTCTCATCATCTTAAAAGCTGTGTTTAATCGTACTGCACGTCAGGGCGTAAAACGTATGTAATGATCAGCCTCCAATTAAACACGACCTGAAAGACTACTCCTTTAAAGGTCCTCAAAGTAACAGATTTTGAACACTGCCCTTCGTTAGAAGGCCTGTTCACGAGTCGGTGGAGGCTGCTTCCGCAGCATTCAACTCGTACTCGCTGCAGTAGTCTTGTGGCCGTGTTCGAACAATACGCTCTCGCTCCACCTCCAAGAGCCGTTTGGGTATCCCTGTGAACGTGTTCGGAGCGTCCCACATCCGTCCTTTTCGCTGCTTTGTTCGCCGTGTCAAAAACGACAGCATCTGCAGAACGCGGCCCTATAAAATGCCGTCGACAAAGAACGCGTGCCGCCTAGCTCTGAGAGTTTCTACTAGAAAAAGCCCTTAACAAGCCTCAACGATGTATGGGACGCCAATGTTTTTCTCATTTTTTTCTCGTTCCCGGTGTCGGGTAGAGAGCAGCAGGTAGCCTTTGTATTTCGCGAAGCCTATAATTTAGCTTGTGCTTATAATCAGTACAGAATAGAAAGAAAATCAGAATATGAATTTTGGGGGCTTGGAACTGCACTGATGGACATTATTTGTTTCGGGGTTTCGCATTATATAACATCGGAGAGACAATACAACACTCTTACTTCTAAGAGACACACGCACGACATACAAATGTAGCATGAAATGTTCTAAGAACCTATTTACATAGTTGAATTTCCAGCAGGCTCGTTATAGAACACTATTTTCAAAAAAAAAACACTGTAGAAAAACGCTTCACTCGCGTGGGTGCTGCTTGCTTAATTTTGTCCTATATAGGAGTTCACATAGATTATCAATCATAAAAAATGTAATGCTTCGTTAGAAATGTTTCTTTACCAAAAGAAAAGACACACGCCAAAGTGCATAGCAAGCAAGAGGAAGCCGGAAGACGACCATTGGAAACAAGCAAAGTGTAAAAAGAGACATGAGAGTGTTCCACCAATGAAAATTACAGTAGCCGTAGTGAATCCCACTGCCACATGATTGTAGAGATTAAGTGTGGCGTGAATTCATTGATTTGTGCCGCTTTCGTGGCACAAAGCAGTGATGAGTGCGCATTGTGCATGCTCACGCTATATAGTATGGTGAGCCTTGTAAGCGGTGAACCGGTATCGGGTATGCAGAGTGCGTCACAAGAGCCTCATCGCGTGGGAAACATGGCGGCACCCTTTGAAGCATGTTTTAGCCAAGTCGGTCCATTATGCCTGTCGTGTGAGCCTTGCTTATCGCTAATACGTGGCGGCGCTGGCTTTTATCTTTCGGAGTCTACTGCTCTGTTCGTGCACCAAGGCCGTCTACATGCATAATGGGTGAAATACACTCAGTTAGCTAATGCGTAATGAAAGGAACCTGACACAAACTCTTACTTCTATTGCTCTGGAAAGAGAGGGTGGAGAAATGTGGTTTCTGCTGGATATCTTTCGGGCGGAAGGGTCTTCAGGTCCGGCTTCACTTTCGGCGCGGTGTACGCCCTAATTGACGAGAATGGAAGCGGAAAGTTGCCGATTCTTGATATAAATGGTGTTTGTCGAATATAGAACGCATTTTATAAAATGTGGTCCAGTGATTAACTCGCGTTTAACGGACGAATTTTAGAGGGCCCCATCTTTCTTGGCGACCGTCAGCCATGCTGTTTGTCTTGACCTACGATGACGCGCGGCTGTTCCGCGAGGGAAATTTGGCGACTACGCTACAGAGTTTTTTAACCCAAGCACAACTTCGATACTCACTGCGCTACACTACGAAAAACCTAGCGAGCACTTCTTCGCACACAGTCGCACATTTCAGCAGCAGGACGCGATACATGCTTATATGCTTGTTGTCCGGCTGATTCTTGAAGAGCATACAGCGGTAAGTGTAGTGCTCGACTCGTGCCCTGCACAATGGCCGATATGCCCTTAACGTTATAAGTCAGCTTCTTTGGGCAAGGTTTTGAGCGCTCTTTCTCATTTTTGTTTGTGCATTAAAAAACGACACATTTACCTCCCTCAAGCTCTTCTGCGTTGAACAGTGATCTTCACTTTACCTCACTCGGCTTGTTTCCACGGCAAACTTATTTTCGAGCTGCAAAAATGCGACAGTAGAAACGAGTAGGATAGTTGGGGCAATGATCTCGAGCAGTACAGCGCAAAAAAAATGTTAAGGCATGTCTAGTATTGCTGAATTTTGCCGTAATGTGGAGGGTGCGCGTCTGCCCACTCGATCCCGCAAGACCACCCGCCCCCGTTAGTAACCAAGCCTCGTTCATGTCATTCTCTGAAAAGATGTTTTTTTTCCTCCCACTCAACCTCTTAAAACGCAGGCGACGCATGTTAGGCGCGAGGCATTCGTAGGCATCAGGAACGAAGCTCACAGCCTGTTTTCGCTGCTCCTAGATGCGTGGGAAGAGCGTAGGCTGGCACTTGGTGTTATTACCCGCATCACTGCACCACACACTTCTTGTTACTCCCTATTCACCCCCCGTCCTCGAGCGTCGCCGAAGGTATCTCGTTCCAGCCTTCCGCCTGCGCGCTTCATCGGAACGCTCAAGGTTCCTACAACTACACCAAAGCCTACTACGCAAATGGGAAGAAAAGGTCGGTCGCATCTACTGGCTTTTTCATAGTGTCTCTTTTCCTTACTGTGAGGAAACTTCGCGCAGAAATATTTCTAACAACAAGGGTAACATGGCAGCACAAAAACGCTTACCAACGGCTTCTTCTAATAAGCCAAAGGACTATTTCTTGGTATCCCGCAGTGTATTATTAAGACGGGAGACCTCGACACGTGGAACGCCACAAAAAATAAGAGGTGCGGACTACCTGCTGATGAATGGGAACTTCCATGCATTTATTACACCAAGGTGAATGCCTTGAAAGGTGGTATGTAAGTTTTAAAGATTACGAACCAGCGAACACTGCGCACAGGTGCTGTACTGCCGATCTCTTCCTGTGAGTGTCGCTTATTTCTCGTCCGTTTTTGTTTTTTTTTTTCATTCAGTCCTGACACTGTCAATAGAATTAGTCTAAAAAACAACCACAAAAAGTTCAGAATTCACACGTCTCCAAGAATTATGAGTATGTTTATCGTACAGTTGCAGCAGACTTCAGGAGGTGAGGCGTGCCCAAGAAGGAAAAGAGCTACAGGATTCTCAAGCTAAAGCTGGTTCTTCGTCTTATGGTGTATAACACCACGCCAAGACATGGGGAATGTCCTGGTTCTCCCCCAACCAGCGAGCGATTCATAAGCTTCATTCAGTAAAAAGGATGGTGGAAGCTTTTTTCTCACCATTTCCTTCCCTCCGTGCCCTGTTGCCAGCCGCAGAGTTTTGACGACTACGAAGAAAAAACATGTTTTATTTTATTTTCAGAATAGAATAGTTTTCGCTGAGAAATTTACGTTCGAATAAACAGCCGCGTTACGTCCCCGAGGCGATTGGTGAAACGTTTCTTAGTGTCCAAGTCCTCAGCAACTACATGCAAGCTACGGACGACAGATTGGTTTTGATCCATCGGAGATCACTCAAACTGTTTTGAAATCTCAGCGAATCAGTACGTCCGCAATTCGTCTCTATCAAGACGCGGCTGCCACTGCATTGAGCTCGCGGTGTCGTCCACAACTACAGCACGCAGTAACCGCTAAGACACCGCGAAGGACTCGTGGGCGCTATTGCGTGTAGCGACCATAGACAATAAATGCATGTTTACGCAACCCTAACTCTGCACTAGAGCACTTCCAAGAAATGTGAAAAGTGACAGATATCGTTTGCTTTGCTTTCTTTTCTATTTTTCCGACGCTGCAGATCTGTTAAAATGAGCCTTCGAAATAATAACAGAAGTCTCAGAACGCAACCTGCGAGGAATAATTATTCGCCCTTTTCATTTCAGTTTACTTTAGTGATGCGCCAATTTCCTAAACGAAAGACAGGCCGGCACAAGTTACTGTCACGTAGGCCCCGGCCCGTGCCATCTTAAGGTACGTTGCCAATAGAGTGACGAACTGCTCGGCGACAAGCGCGTTTCACTTGCCCGGCACTGATACTTCAAGCAATCACTTTAAGAGTGACAGTGTAGGCATGCAAAATATAGCACCCAGTTTGTACATGCTCCCATTCCTGATGTCTTAGGGAAACCTTATCATTTCTCTATCCTTTCTTCCCAAGTCATACCGCTTTTCTTTCCTTCTTTCACATGGCTTGTATATGTTCTCGTGCCCAATTCTGTCTTACTGCCTTTCTCTTCCTTCAGTCCACAGACAATGGCCTCAGGGTGGACAATCGGTCAGGCATTTTCGGTTTGTTTTATCACAAAGACATTATGTCCGGAAGAAGCAGCATTTTGCAGAGTACTGGCATTCTGCTCGAACTTTTCACATCCGATGAACTGGTGGCGTGCAAAAAAAAAGAAGTCCGTACTCTGTACATAATCGCAGGGCAGGAAAGGGATAGCGGTAGCTCTACCACAACACTGAATAATGATCGCAGGTGTTTTGTGCAAAAACTTTCAAACCCGTTTCTGTATGACTTGTGCGTGGGCGCTTAAAGGTGTCTCTAGGTGTGTATGTTTTGTTTCGTCTCTGAAGCACTGGAGCTGAGGAACTCCTCCGCTCGTCTTTCTCTCGTTCCTGCGTTTTACGCTTAAAAACATAAGCATAAATACAAGTTACATTCTAGCCAAACAGCTAATACTTTTGATGCATGGTTCTTCAAAAGTTTAGTTTCGGCGTTTGAGTGAGTGCGGACACTAAGCCCTCTCAGTCACGCCTAAAAAAAACTGAAGTTCTCCTGTCGCGCCCAGGTAATTTTGTAGCGAGAGATACACTACGCCATCCGCTTCGCCTCTTGAGCATGGTCACAGTTTCGCCGTTGCCGCACTTTCACCATGGTTGCACCTAGGCTGTGGTCACGCCGACTTTGAGCCGTTGCCTAGCAACCGACACAGCTGGCAGCGTCGCCGCTCGGCACGCCATCTGGCATGACGTCGCCGTTGCGCTCGTCGTGGAGCAGGCGCCGCTCGCCTCGTCAGTTGGGCGCATGCGTACTAGAGTTAGAGGAGATGTCGCAGTGTGTGTATATATATATATATATATATATATATATATATATATATATATATATATATATAAGGTTCGGCGTAGCGGGAGGCGAGGACTTATGGAGAGCGATGAGTCGGCTAGGCTGAAAGAAACCAGACTTCGGCGTCTGAACGAAACAAGGAGGAGACATCGGGCCGAAGAGACCGAAGAAGAGCGTGTCAAACGTCTCGATAAGCCTGTAATGACAACACGGCTAGGCGAGCTCACTTAGCCTCCGCTCTTGAATCCGCGATGGTGGAAGTAAATCATCAATAGCATTACATCGCTTATCCACAGCGAAGACATCGCGTAGTCATGGCCTGTAGCTCTCGCTACCTACCAGGTTTAACCAGAGCTAAGCCACTATCAATTTTTTTCAGTCTTTGTTGTACATATGACGCATAGAGTAAATACATAAATAAAAATAGCTTTACACAAGAAAATATTTGCGCGATTTTCATGTTAAGCATCCCAGTAAAAAATCACTCTCTTACAAGCATGCTCATTCTTCAAGGTACGACGCCAGTTTTCTGAGCCCTATTTCGGCATGCGCTTTACTTTAGTGCTACATGTACTATCGAGCTCAATATGAGTTGCAACGTGCGGTCATCGACCGGGGCTCGTTCCGTGGCGTGCCTCCTCCAAACAGTCGCTCAGGATTCTGGGAGAAACTTTTTTCATGAGCGGTGGTGCTGTTGTTTCATGGAACAGCAGTTTCTCCAGAATTCCGAGCGACTGTTTAGAGGAGGCACACCACGGAACGAGCCCCGGTCGATGACCGCGCGTTGCAACTCATATTGAGCGCGATAGTACCTCCCCTTCACACCTATAAACAAAGCAGTGATCCTGGGTACTTCTAACACATTTTCCACCCTGTTAAACCGTTCTGTTCAATCTCTTGTTTTCGTAGGGTTTGAAATGAAATCAACCACGGGATGCTTCCCATGCCTTCTATGTTTAAAAATTCTACTAATGAGAGTGGGTTATACAAAAGGTAGTCAAACGCAGGAAATGAGGGAGTCCTGAAATCGTAAAGCACTTCGACTTTTCTGATGCACTAGCTCCATTGTTGCAATAAAGACGGAGATCTAAACTCTCATGAGTAAAGCATATTCGGTCCATCTATGTTTTTTTTTCGTTCTTACAGACTCGCCCTGCCCTAACCAAAACAGTGTTTTCAGTTCTTTTTTCGGATTTTCAATTTCTTTCGGATGGCCACTTTTCTTCTTTAGTACCGAATGCGTTTTCGATTGTTTATTGCTGAAGGAGCTTCTGCCTTATGCATTGTTGTCGTACAGGCAAAGCACGCTTTACAGGTACCTAATGTCCGGTGTGAGAGGATTGCAGGCATTCTTGCGCTCTTCCACTCTCCCACGAGAAATGACGAGGTGATAGCCTACCCTAGCCATGATTGTGCCCACAAAGTCTACACAATCGGTTTCCAGCTAGCTCGGCATGAACCGCACCTGCGAGATCTGCCTGGTGGCTGTCTGGAAAGCTCCCCTCCTCCAAACAGGCGTCGGTTGAAATGATTACAAACACTTGCTCGTGAGTGGTGTTCGACGCGTATTCTACAACTCCGAGGTTTCCGGTCATGTCAGCACCTTCATGCGCGGAAAGGTAAAGCAATATTAGGATCACCAAATTTGGTTACAATCACCCAGCACATAAGATGTGGTAGTTTGCGCTTGCTGGTATGAAATCACATGAAAATTATAGCGCACCACAAGGCGAGGATTGCGAAGAAACACAGGAGACACACGAGAGCCAAGACGTATTTCACAGGTAGCCGCTAATTCTGCCGCCGACATCTGTCATTTAAGCATCATAGTGTCACATCAAGCGTCAAATTTAAAGGCCATCGCATTTTACGACAAACGTGTTTTTAGATGCCTTCAAAAATAAATAGTCTTTGCCATGTCACAATATCTACCCTTGTGCATACTGGACAATGTCATCTGACCAGTCCCTGTGGTTCTGCTGTCGCTGCACTCTCAAAGCGACCGCGATGTCGCGATTTGGCTTCTGAACCACAGAACGGCTGCGTATCGACAGAAGCGAAATAAGCAGCCATTTGTGAGAATATTTTTTTGGGAATCTCTAAGAAAAAAGAGAGTAAATTTTCAGTTCTCTTTACTTCAGCATTTTTGACAGCCGGAATTCAGGTTAGAATACAAGAGTAAATTATACCCGATTCCAAGAATGCATTATTATTCAAGTACAACAAAGCCATTTATTCAAGTAGAAACTTCTTTTGCCACATGTTAGTGTGTGGGAATATGTGTAGACGCTCCCTCATCAAAATATTAAAAAGTAGATATATATTTAAGCACAGTAAGTTGAAACTTAAGGCTGAGACGACCACCACAAGAAGACCGAACTTTCAATGAGTAAAACTGCACTTTTTCCCAACTATAAACATTATATATAAACATCTACAAACATAAAGCTCCCATCTATAAACATTAATAGGTAGGAACTGTTTATTTCATTTAACGGTAGACAGCCACCATGACCGCTTTTGTATAATAAAAGAAGTGACATCACGACAAGCCACCTAGCTGAATCTTGGGTAAATAATTTATTGCGGCTGCTACGAATGCCCTCCTCAGTTTTCTTTCTGGGTCTCGTGTGCATCATGGCAAAGGTAATCCAAAACCCTTCGGTTTTCTTAGTGTCCAATCCTTTGCGCACATACAGCCGAAGGTGGCTGCGTCGCTCTCTTGTTATCTATTCACCTAATCTGACGTAAATTGATACGGCAAGCTATGGCCGGGATGTTTCATCTGTCGAGTTGTCAAGGCCTCAGTCCCTATCTTCAACGTTTGCTTCTAGTTGTCCTGTAAATCCCTTGGTGTCGATAATGCGGGAGCGAAACGTGACTCACGTCTGTTTTTTAGCAGGGGATAAGCAACAGGCCATTCCTTGGCCCCACTGATATATTTGACTGCTTTTATTGTGTAAGAAGACACTGAGCCAGTAGGACATTGCGATTACATTCGGGGATGTTTCTGGCCCTATGTGATTACTTCTGCAGGCCAGGCAAGCGGAGTGTTTTGTTTATTCTCCCCCTGGCTCCTCAAGTGTATTGCGCAAATCTCGTTCCAAAAAGAGCAGTGCTGATTCCGCCTGCCTGCAGGCGCTTGCTCCTCAGAGGGTCCTTGAGAAAGAAGCGCTCATTCGGGTTTCATTTATATAAAACGTTAGATATTTGGCTACCAGCAACGGTGCTGACAACTTGTTCCTTTTGACTAATATTGTCATCTTTGACAGGCCTCGTTATCATGGTGGCACTCGTGGTGCTATTCTTTCATAGTCTTTGGGTCGTAAGCATCAGCCCAAACCATTACAGGTATTCCATTCTCAGAGTAAGGGATAGTGTGGCAACTCGTATCGTTTGCATTCTGCTGATACTATAGGGCTAAACTGATCCAAAAATATTTTCCACGTATGTGGCCAGTAGTCGCGTCATCTTCATGCAGGGTCTGTCCCATGTTCCATGTTTGTACCGAAAACTAAGCTGGCTCTGAGTAAGTCAGGTAAACGGCATTATGCAGTGAGAATATAAGGCGATACTATAAGGAATCTCAAAATCTGGGTTCTTAAATGAGTCGAAGGATGTTCTACCTAGTTCAGTGTTATTACAAATATTATGTACTGCGCTCGTTGCCACCCGACAGCACCAAAACCATTATAAAAAAAAGCTGTGTCATTAGACCCCAAATAACTGACTTTGCGCTAGATCTGCTTACATTTGTGAGGAATACAATTATACTATATAGTGTTAATGTGATAAACATTGCGCCAGCTTCTTTTTGCAATACATTTTTTTTATGATTTCACCGCTATCTTCAGCCCACAAATGATAGCAAAACATACAAGAAAAAGTTTGTACAAAATTGATGTTTTGATGCTTTACAATTTTCTTTACAATGCATTCTTATACTTTATACTTAAAATAATTGTTTCTCATAATATGATAGAGATAAAAAGCACGAAGAATGGGACTTTGGTTTTTTTTTACCAATGTTTTAGTTCTCAAAGTAACCATTCCAGTTATTTTCTAACGATAGTCAGGATACAAGGGAGCCTATAAATATCTTTCAGAAAGCAAGAAACGTAAACCATGTTAGAAAGAAGTTATAAACTTGAAAAAATGCTCGTGGTGTCATATCTAGCCATGAATTTTGAAGTCGGGTGGTCCTATTAAAATGTGAAAGATTCTAAGTAGCACACAATATTTCAATACCATTTATTTCAAGACGCAAATGAAAAGACTTTAAAATGAAATGAATAGATGAAATAATAAATAGATACTTTCTTAAAATAAATATTAATCTCATAATTTCCGCCACACTACTGCATTAGTTCTTGCTTTGAGCTCATACTGGGGCTGAGGGCTAAAGAAACTTGGCCACACAAAGCAGGAACACCACATAAAATCCACATGGTATGCCATGTACTTCCCAGCCACTTTCTTTTCTAACAATTGCACACGAGCGTACTTTGTTTAGATCACTACGGTGTGTTTTATTTTATTCTCGATCCTCTATTCTTCTAACTCAGCCAGAAATATTGGCTGGATCTCGAGATGTGCACTTTAGTTGTTTTATTGCGAAGCAATACTCCTTTAGCTACCACCTCAGCCCGTTCCAGCGCGAGGCGGTGGTAGGCACCACTTGACCTTTGGCATGACGTCATACCATCTGTGTAAAAACGGGGCCCCATCTCGCGCCGTGGCAGCGCGAGGCTGGTAGGCACCAACGGCACCACTCTGCGAGGCCTCATCCTTGCTAGGCTTCAGTGGTGACCTAGTATTTATTTATTCAGGCTGCGGCCAGAGTTATTTGTTATTGAGGCAAGATGCGATATACAGTCAGGGTTGCGATTCTATATTGGCGCAAGTATGCATGAAGCAATCTGAGTGACTACAGTCGCTAGCGAGTACAACCGAATCTTGTGATAGTCGACTCGCATACGCAGATTTTGATCGTTTCGAGGAAAGACTCATGTGGTCCCTGAGACAAATTGTCATGCGCGTTACTATTTTCGCCGGTAGCCGTGCCATTTACGTCAGATTTGGAGGCGTATGTAGTATGGTCTCGGGCTGCAGTAATAATAAACCAAGTATGTATCATGAATGCATGGGAATAGCGTGTTAAGCGCGTGGTCTAAGCTCGCAAGATGTAGTAGAAGTTGAGGAAAGATATGAAAAAAGTAGTGCGCATATTCTTGCACAAGGGACTTGCAGCTAGTCATCGCATGAGTAGCTTTTAGTTTTTGTCTTCTTCAGGCTTAGGTCATTTCTATGAAATAAGCTTGTTTATTAAAGCATAGACCATGCTTTTCGCCATTCATAGCCTCGTCATGCTTGCTTCAGGGCCCTGTTGCTCAAATCCTTCTACAACAGTCGTTAAGTTAACAACGTGCAAAAAAGGTGCAGTGCTTCGCAACAGTAGAACGTGTATGAAAGCCGTGCAGTGCAGAACATGATCGGGCTGTAGCGGTGTGCAGGTATAAAACTAAAGTACAAACATTTTATACAATACACGAGGGAACAGCAGCCTCTTTGCCCAACCTCGCTTGCTCACTTGTGCCGACAACTGATTCTCGGTGCACCGCAGCCAATCGCACCTTGAGTTCCGCATTCTACACGATATCTCACTGCACTACCATTGGTTGTGAACGTAAGATGTGTTATTTTTAATTGGATAGCGCAGCCTCTGAAAAACACGCACTGAGGACTGACATTGTGAATATGTTGTCTCTGCTAAGGTCCGTTTCAGTAGCCTCATTGTACACCTAAAAGGATTGTATGCACCGACAAAGTTTGAACCGACTGGCACTCACACGTACTGCTGTGCTGTTCATAGCTTTTTTCTAGTTGTTTGTTGTTTATAAGCGTCGTATTATGATGTATCAGCTAAGTGCCCTGATTTCACTCCTTTGTCATGCTTGGTTCCTTAGGTGTGTTGATTTGCCACTGTTTTCGAAATCTTTGTCGATAGCTCATGTTCAAAGAGCATCGCATCATTGCAATAAATACCGTGTTGAAAAAAAAAAAGCAGTGAATGCATACGTGCTCTCGTGCAGTGGCCAGAGAAGCTGATCTGCGTGTACCGCCGCGGGTTCAAGTCCCAGGGGGGGCAGCGTTATATTTATTTATTTATTTATTTATTTATTTATTTATTTATTTATTTATTTATTTATTTATTTATTTATTTATTTATTTTGTTAGAGGCTTTTAGATAGATCGATGTTGTGAGTCACTAACCGAGGAGTCACCTAAAAAAAACCCTTGTAACCGGAGCAAAATTACAGGATCAGATATGAATTGAAGAAAGCGACAAAATCAATTTTGACTAAAGTGGTGCAAAATACTCGTTATCTGCATTTGGCAGAGAAGGGAACAAATCTCTCTTTCTGAACATTTCTCCTGGGGCGTAAGTTTTTAGTTCATATTTATCGTGAGTGTAGTCGGAGACGAGTGGGTGCAATACACGGACATCAGAAAACATGCGGCTTTAAAGACACGGATGAACAGTCCCTAAATGAAGCATAACGGTACAACTCGCGCAGGCACAGGCTCGCGGCCATAAAAACAGCAAGACAGTTGGGCATACATGGTTTATAAGAGCACACTGCGTAGGCGCGACTTGCTCAATATCTCGAGCGCCCATCAGATAAGGTTGCGAACCTACTGCGTGAAGTGCCAGTGGGACGCCAAAAAAGGTCTCCAGACGATATTGGTCAGCAACGTCGTCCTCTTTAAAGTGGAGCACGCGTTGCCTCATTGATCGGGCGGTCAGTTGAAGTTGTGCTATTTATAGAAAGCATTTCCGTCGCGAAAGCCGCTCTTCCCAGCCGGTCCCACGACAGCTTTCCACTGACTTGCTCTTAAGTACACTCGTGAACAGCGAATCGTCACGAAACGAGGCAGTGGTACTTGCGCTGGACATAAAACCTTACGAAAACAACGTGCTGATTTCACAGGTCAGCTGTCGTAATGCGGTAACAGCGGAGGGTTGTGCCACAACCATCGAAGCATCTATGTGGTCTGGTAGCAAGTGGCAGTTGGGCATAGAAATAAGCAGGGTGTAGTTACGGTCGCAATTTGAGGAGAAATTTGGGTCTCTAAGACACATCGATGTATCGACACAACAATCATATAAATGACGGGTTGGCTTTTACTGCAGTCCAACCGAGATGTTGAAGATATCCTAAATGTGATTCGCAAGCAGTTTTCTTTTTTATTTTTATTGAAGATAACATTTCGTTACCAACAGCTCACATCTGTAGCAGAAAGTTTATCGATGTTTTAAAACAGAGATTTTAGATGCCAGTCAATTAGAGGAGCGCTAATAGGATTCCAGGAAGAAGCAAAAGAAAAGAAATCTCTGGAATATTTCAAATATCCTGAGCGGCACATTATTGAAGCACAACTAAGGAGGATCACACGGCGTGTGCCTAAAAGAAAACGGCTGACGTGCGGGACAGCTATAGTAGTCCTGCCTGTGATTTCTTTTCAGAAGAACTTAATCTCACCAATTCATTGAGACACTAACGCTTATAATTAACGTGCTCTTGAACGTTGCTTGTAAGCGTCACTGCGGTCAACCTGTCAAGGCTGAAGCAAAATAAAGAGGAGTAGGGAAATTTAATTGCTTTACGAGGCATTTTAGAGCATAACAACTGCGGGTGCAGTTCGCACTAGAAAGAAGGTTTTGCATTAAAGTTTTTCAGCGCTTGCCCACTGTCACCTGGAGCGGTGGCATACCTTGTTTAGACTCTCTGAAACGGAAGAACACCACGATCAATACGTATGTTGTGCAGAACCAATAACTTCTGCCTACAACTGTGACTGCTTCACTAACAGTTGCTTTGAGATTCCGCCTCTTTAAGACATCGACAAACGCGATGCTCTAGGGCATGTCAAGGGGAAGCAACAAGTGTGCCGCCGGCTGACAGCCATGTCTCTGGGTCGTTAGCGCATTGGAACAGCGCACCAGTGGTAGCCGGCGCCTCGCGTTTCTAGCTTCTACTGCACAGCGACTGAAAGTTATCCCAGGTATGTTTCACTCTACGATAAATTTCAATTGGTTTGAGGCCTTGCGTGTCTGAAATGTAATAATAGACGGTCGCCATTTTTTCCTGCATATCTGAACAGGGGATGCCTTCCTTACTCTACGACTTTGAAGGCACTTGTTCCCTGCAAGAAGTGCCCCACAAAGATAGAAAAAAAAAACGAGAAAAATGGAAAAGCGTGCAGATGTAGCGCTCATACAAAACAAAATACAGCGTAGCAGGTCGAGTATCAAGCCGTCGAAAGCAGCGCTCAAAGGAAAGGATTTAACCCGCAAACAAAGCGTAAGTTAAATCGGGAAGGAAATTTAAGCTGCTTTGGATCCATCTTGTTTCTCTTCTGTCTCTGATACTGTGCCAAAGACTGTAGGAGTTCTCACACACAAGGAAGCATATAGAAAATTACACAAGCAGCAACAATGCGAAGTTTTCCTCAAGAAGGAGGTTCATAATACTGTCACGTTGTAGTGACGGCAGTCCAGCGGTCAGGAAGACACCAGAAATACTTGCAAAAGAAGCTCTTTATTTGGGCTGACTTGCGCCCTCAAAAGAACTGAATCACTCGGCGGCGGCGTAAGCAACAGGCGTGCTCGGCGGTCGTCGAACTACGAATGTCCGCCGCTCGCGGCATCGCTCAATTTAAAGGCGGCAAGGAAACTTCCAGATAACAGGATAAGATCATCTACAGTAATCTAGAAAAACCTAGATGCAGCCCTTCATGGCTGCGATCAATCGAGATTAGTCTGGTCGCTTCTCGCGCCACGAACAAAAAATTCAGGGGGCACTTTGACTGTCTAAAGTGCGTAGAGGCGAAAGCGTTTTCCGCACCACTTTGACTGCTTCTGTGGCACTGGTGCCGTCACATGTAATTGAGCACTAATTACTAAGTGATGACAAATCACTAATTAATGGTTAATTACGGATTAATGCCTAAATACTAATTAACTGCTAATTAATTACGCTTAAGCTTCGCCTTTAGGAGTGGAACGCGACAGCGTATTGTAGCGCTGCCAGGGAGTCCACGGAACGCCACCACCCGTTCGGCGCGATGACTTGCCCTTTGAACGCAACGGTTTTTGAGGAAAGGAAATGGCGCAGTAATTCTCCGTCATCTCAGTGGACACCTGAACCGCACCGTAGAGGAAGGGAGGAAGTGGGAGTGGAAGAAGAAAGACAAAGATGGCCCGTAATGAAGAAAATGAAAATTGTATTTGAGGAAAGGAAATTACGCTGTAACTGTCGCACATATCTCGGTGGACACCCGTCAAAATTCAGGGGGGCACTTTTTTGACCTAAAGTGCGGTCACTGATAGGTGTTAAGCTTCGCCTCTAAGAGTGGAACGCGACAGCGTCTTGCAACGCCGCCAAGGAGTCCATCGAACGCCATCGCCCATTCGGTTCTACGCCTCGCTCGTAGGTAAATTGGCTTTTGAGGAAAGGAAATGTATCTGTCTCTTATATCTCGGTGGACACCTAAACCTCGCCGGAAGGGAAGGGAAGAGGATGGGAGTGAGCGAAGACACCGTATTCACTAGACACACCTTTGTTCATTCCAAACCATCGAGCTGGCATGGCGGAGTGGATAGCATGCTCGTCTCGCACTCCGAAGACCGGGGTTCGATTCCCGAGCTCGACCGATTTCCTACTCGGTTTTATTTATTTATATGGCCTGACTAGAAAAGTTAATTACGCTAATTGGGCAATTAAGCAATTAACTAACCTCAGTCCCACTTACTTGGAGCATCCCTATATGATTCCTTCAATTGGTTGCACGGTTACTAGCCAAAGTACAATTGGCCCCGTTTGAAATTGGCGCACTGTAACGTCACGACCGTTTCGACCAACTGAAAAGCGTGACATTTCTGTCGACAACTGCTGCTTACAACGATGAGACATTAAAGGCTTTCGCCTTAAAAGTGATAACAACCCTTTCCTGCAGCCTTGAGCGTGAACGAACAAACACTACAATGATACGTGGCATTACCCTCCTTCCAAAGAAGCATCGTCTCGATGCTTTAAAATGAAAATAAACACGGAGAATGAAACTTCGAGTCCTTCAGCGTTCATAATATGGCTTCAGGCGTACGACATGTACGACTTCCGGGCGTGGGGGGCGTCGCTGAGATGCTGTCGTGCCGTCGGGGATGACTTCATAGTCGAGGTCACCGATGCGACTGAGAACCCTGTACGGGCCAAAGTAGCGTCGCAGCAACTTTTCGCTCAATCCGCGGCGGCGAACTGGCGTCCATATCCAAACCCGATCACCTGGCTTGTAATGCGTGTCTCGTCGGCGCAGATTGTAGCGTCGGGCGTCGGTGTGCTCCTGGTCTTGAATGCGAAGCCGTGCAAGTCTTCGGGCTTCCTCGGCGCGATGAAGGTAGGCGGCGACGTCGAGGTTGTCTTCGTCGGAAACGTGCGGGAGCATTGCGTCGAGTGTTGTTGTGGGCTTCCTGCCGTATACCAGCTGGAATGGAGTAAACCTGGTTGTCTCCTGGGTGGCAGTATTATAGGCGAAGATCACGTAGGGCAGAATAGAGTCCCACGTCTTGTGTTCGGCGTCGATGAACATGGAGAGCATGTCTGCGATGGTCTTGTTCAGACGCTCTGTGAGTCCGTTGGTTTGCGGATGATAGGCAGTTGTCCTCCGATGACTTGTCTGGCTGTACTTTAAAATGGCTTGCGTCAGTTCCGCTGTAAATGCTGTTCCTCTGTCTGTGATGAGTACTTCGGGTGCGCCGTGTCGGAGGAGAATTTGTTCGACAAAAAATTTTGCAACTTCTGTTGTGGTACCACTAGGCAACGCTTTTGCTTCGGCGTAGCGGGTCATGTAGTCGGTGGCCATGATGATCCACTTGTTACCTGATGATGAAGTAGGAAAGGGGCCGAGTAGGTCCATCCCGATTTGCTGAAAGGGCTTAGTTGGCGGTGGTATGGGGTTCAGGAGTCCGGCTGGTCTAGTCGGAGGCGTTTTGCGTCGTTGACACTCACGGCACGTTTTCACGTAATGCGAAACGTCGGTAGCTAACCGCGGCCAATAGTACTTCTCCTGGATGCGGTGCAACGTGCGAGCAATCCCGAGATGCCCTGCAGTCGGCTCATCATGACATGCCTGCATAATTTCTTGCCTGAGATTTTTGGGCACGACAAGAAGATGCACTGTCCTGTTGGGCGCGAAGTTCTTCTTCAGAAGGACATTATTGTGAAGGACGAAGGACGACAGTTGGCGCTTGAACCCTCGGGGAGGCGATGCGGTCTTGCCTTGCAGATAATCAACCAGGCTTTGCAACTCAGGATCCGAGCGCTGCTGCTGCGCGAAACTGCTCGCGCTTGCCGGTCCTAAGAAAGCGTCGTCGTCTTCCTCTTCCGGTGCTGCGTCGACGGGGGCTCGCGACAAGCAGTCTGCGTCGGAATGCTTGCGGCCAGATTTGTAGACTACAGTTATGTCGAATTCTTGAAGGCGCAGGCTCCAACGAGCAAGGCGGCCGGAGGGATCTTTCAAATTGGCTAGCCAGCACAGAGCATGGTGATCGCTCACAACCTTGAATGGTCGTCCGTACAGGTAGGCGCGAAATTTCGACGTGGCCCAAATAATGGCGAGACATTCTTTCTCGGTGGTCGAGTAGTGGGCCTCGGCTTTCGACAGTGAACGGCTAGCGTACGCGATAACCTTCTCCTGTCTGCCATTTTTCTGAACGAGGACCGCTCCTAAGCCCACACTGCTTGCATCGGTATGAACTTCGGTTTCGGCGTTTTCATCAAAGTGCCCGAGCACAGGAGGGGACTGTAAGCGGCGCTTCAGTTCGTTGAAAGCTTCCTCTTGCGGCCTTTCCCATTTAAAAGGCACGTCAGCCTTGGTAAGTTGGGTCAAAGGTTCAGCGATGCGCGAAAAGTTCTTGACGAATCGCCGGTAATAAGCGCATAATCCAAGGAATCTGCGTATAGCCTTCTTGTCATTAGGCTGTGGAAACTCTGCGATCGCAGCCGTCTTCTTGGGGTCTGGGCGAACTCCATCCTTGCTTACGACGTGACCAAGGAACAGCAGCTCCTCGTAAGCGAAGTGGCACTTCTCTCGTTTCAGTGTCAGGCCTGAAGACTTGATCGTTTCCAGCACTATCCGAAGCCTTCTGAGGTGGTCTTCAAAGCTTGAGGAGAAGACAACAACGTCATCTAAGTAGACTAGGCAAATCTGCCATTTCAAGCCTGCGAGCACCGTCTCCATTACTCGCTGGAACGTCGCTGGGGCAGAGCAGAGGCCGAATGGCATCACCTTGAACTCGAAGAGTCCGTCTGGCGTGATGAACGCAGTCTTCTCGCGATCTCTTTCGTCGACTTCAATTTGCCAGTAGCCGCTCTTCAGGTCCATCGATGAGAAGTACTTAGCGTTGCAAAGCCGGTCCAGTATATCGTCGATGCGGGGGAGGGGGTAGACATCCTTCTTCGTAATGTTGTTCAGGCGGCGGTAATCGACGCAAAAGCGAAGGGTGCCGTCCTTCTTTTTCACTAGGACGACCGGTGCTGCCCAGGGGCTCCTCGATGGCTGGATGACGTCGTCACGAAGCATTTCCTCAACTTGCTTGCGGATAGCTTGGCGTTCTAACGGCGATACGCGGTAGGGGCTCTGTCGCAGTGGTCGTGCGTGTTCGTCTGTGACAATGCGGTGCTTGGCAAGCCGGGTTCGTCGCACATTCGATGCTGATGAGAAGCAATCGGTGTACCTTTGAAGAAGACTGCGTATTTGGTCTTGTCTGCTCCGGGGTAATGCTGGGTTGATGTCGAACGTGGGTTGATGGCCTTGTTCAGATAGTTCTGCAGGTTGGTCGGGTAGGGCAAATACGTCTCTGATGTCTGCCAGCTCGTCGAGGAAAGCGATCGTCGTACCTTTGTTTAGATGCCGGTATTCTTCGGTGAAGTTGGTTAGCAACAACTGGGCTCGGCCATTTCGGATTTCGGCGACTCCCCTCGCGACGCCCAATCCTCGATCCAGGAGTAACTGGGTGTTCCCCTCGATAACACCTTCGGCATTTTCGATGTCTCCAGTACCTATGCCGACGAGAACACTTGATCGGGGCGGCACGCTCAATGCTTCATCGAGGACGTTTAAGGCAACGTGATGAGTCGCGCTCGTCGCAACAGGTATGGCTTTTTCCGTGGAAAGCTTGATCGACTTAGATCGAAGGTCGATGATCGCCCGATGTTCGTTCAGGAAGTGCATTCCCAAAATCACGTCTCTCGAGCATTGCTGTAGGATCAGGAAGGTTGTCGCATAGGTTCTCCCATTTACAGTAACTCTCGCGGTGCAGCGTCCTGACGGCGTAATCAGGTTGCCACCTGCGGTGCGGATCAGCGGGCCATCCCAGGTTGTTGTCACCTTCCTGAGTCGGACAGCGAGTGGGCCACTCATGACAGAGTAGTCAGCTCCCGTGTCCACCAAGGCAGTAACCACGTGACCGTCGACCGTAACTTCAAGGTCACTTGTTCGCGTTCTGGTATTGTACGTTGTCTTCGGTGTCCGATCTCGGCTTCGTCGAGTAGTGAGGCTACGGTGGGCGTACTGCGACGTTACTTCACTGGGCAGCGGTAAAAGCTTCAAGTCTGGCCGCGTCGTCGGCGTTGTCGTCGTCGGTGTTGTCGTCGTCGGTGTTGTCGTCGTAGTTGAGGCATGGTCTTGAGTACTCGTCGATGGAGGATCTTTGTCATTGCGCTTAGAAGCAACCTCACCTCCAGAGGCTGCTTTATTTAGTTTAACCTTCGTGGGCTGGGGGAGCGTCCACGCACGGCGTAACCTCGGCTAGGAGAAACAAAGCGCGGGGACGATGGCGACGGGGAACGTGATAGGCGGCTCGGCGATGAGTATTCTTCCCGACGTAAAAACTCCTCGATTTCGGCTGGTCGCTGGCCGGGTCGGGGTCGTGGAGCGTCGTAAGAGAACCCTCGGATGCCCAGTCTTCTGTATGGGCAGTGCCGGAGGACGTGACCGGCTTCGCCACAGTGGAAGCATAGTGGGAGGCGCTGGTCGGGAGTTCTCCACTCGTCGCATTTCCTCGTCTGTGTGCGGCGCTCGTAGGACGGGCGGGTTGGGGCGAGAGGGCGGTGGTCCAACGCAGCTGGCTGAGGGCGATGGGGGCTTGCGTCCCGTCGTCGAGAGGCAGGACGGCGCACAGCTGCGGCGTAAGTCATGGCTGGGGGCTGCAGAGGCTGCGTGGGTGTCGGCGTCACACCCAAGGCCTGTTGAACCTCGTCCCGGATGACGTCAGTGAGCGATGAATGTTGCGGCTGCGTTCCCGTTGGCAGCAACCGTCGGAGCTCCTCTCGCACAACTTCACGTATAACCTCCCGCAGGTTATCATTGTTAGCGGTGTCCATGCAGCTTGCTGACAAAAAGCGCTGCTGGCGGTCATACTGGCGGGCTTGGGCGTCGAGAGTTTTCTCCATTGTGGATGCCTCTTCTACGAATTCAGCGACGGTTTTCGGTGGGTTGCGAACGAGGCCGGCAAATAGTTGCTCTTTAACTCCTCGCATAAGCAACTTCACCTTCTCTTCTTCCTTCATGTTCATGTCGGCACGCCGGAAGAGACGCTTCATCTCCTCAGTATACACTGCAACGGTCTCGTTTGGGTGTTGTATGCGAGACTGTAGCAGCTGCTGGGCTCTCTCCTTTCGCACGACGTTTGTGAAGGTCTTCAGAAGCTGTTCCTTGAAGGTTTCCCAGTTGGCAAGGCTGGCTTCCTCATTCTCGAACCAGACTCTTGCTGGTCCCTCCAGGGCGAAGAAGACGTACCTAAATTTCATGGCGTCGTCCCAGTTGTTGAAGACAGCCACACGGTCGAACTGCTCCAGCCATTCCTCGGGGTCGGCGCCAGGCGAAGCGTCGAAGGTTGGTGGCACCCGGGGCTGCTGCAGAATGATTGGAGTGGTCGTCTGGGGCAAGGTCATGATGGACGATGGTACTTGCTTTCGCTTCCGGGTAGGGTCCGGCAGGGTCCCGAACTCAGGTGCGTCCCCTTGCAGGCGTCGGCTTGCGCGGTGGACTGGACTCAGGTCCTGCGGTAGATGACTCAAAGGGCTGGCGTCTCGACTTGTAGGGGGTGTCCGGAACATGGGAGGCTACCCCGCACCTCCACCAGATGTCACGTTGTAGTGACGGCAGTCCAGCGGTCAGGAAGACACCAGAAATACTTGCAAACGAAGCTCTTTATTTGGGCTGACTTGCGCCCTCAAAAGAACTGAATCACTCGGCGGCGGCGTAAGCAACAGGCGTGCTCGGCGGTCGTCGAACTACGAATGTCCGCCGTTCGCGGCATCGCTCAATTTAAAGGCGGCAAGGAAACTTCCAGATAACAGGACAAGATCATCTACAGTAATCTAGAAAAACCTAGATGCAGCCCTTCATGGCTGCGATCAATCGAGATTAGTCTGGTCGCTTCTCGCGCCACGAACAAAAGTGATAACAACCCTTTCCTGCAGCCTTGAGCGTGAACGAACAAACACTACAATGATACGTGGCAATACGAGCATGTGAGCAAGGTGTCCAAAATTAAAAAAAAAACATTTTAAAGACACCAATAATTACAGGTTTGGAGTTATCCTCTCCTGTTAGCCCTGTTTAAACTACACTCACTATGAAGAGCGATATAGCTGTACGGCACAGTACATGGACAGACGGTACCGCAAACCTACAACGAACATAGCATATTTCAAAACACCAGACTGCAAAACGCACGGAAGAAACACGATATTTTCTTCTTTTGCAGGAGAGAAAAAACGGCTGCGTTTTCCTCTAAGAACATACCCTTGAAAAGTCCCGTTTCGAGTGAAGCGCAGGAAGGGTGCATCGATGGAACAATTCGAGTGAAAGGCGTCATGACGAAAAAGAAAACAAAATACTACTCGCCTCTTCTTGTGCACACCCCATTTCCTTCCCCGAGTGCCACTGATAAAATATGAGTTGTCCTTCACGAACTATAAAAGCAAGCAAGGCACAAGCAAAGAGGCAACCACAGTGCATATACGAGCTGAAAAGTGTAAACGTTTGTCTGAATTTCATCATGGTCAGTTTAAGCGTCGTCACTTCTACTAAGAGCAGTCAATGTGCGTGTGAGCGTCTGCGCAAGCATTTGCAATATTGGCAAAGCACTCGCATCATTGGTCAGATGCAAGCGCCGCACCTTTCCGTGCCGCAGTAGACGTACCACAGAAGGGAAGAGGGACATACGAAAAAGTAAGAAAGGTTGTGCAGTAACGGGCAGTTATAATGACAGCCGTAACATTCTGCTCATGATAGGCAACTCGCCGCTTTATATTTTGCCCTGCTCACTCGGCGTTAAAAGATCTCCGAGGTGTAGCCAGGCTTCTCGGTCATTGCCTACAGGTCTGAGCTCTGTGAAAGAGAGGAATCTAAGTCCACGTGAACGCCGGACACCCGCTGGACGCCGGACGTTCTTTCAAACAACTATGCGCCTTTTTGCCATTGTTTGTGATTACGCTGTACGAGAGCATGCAGACCACTCCATCTTCTTTTTGCTGTGGTTAGTTGATAGGCGTTGCAGTAAAGGTGACATTAAAAGACCTAAATTAGCAAACGCAGCTGGCTGCACAAAGAAATGTGCGATCTTGAGAAACGCAACTTATGTGAATATGGTTTTCGTTTTGATCAGTGTACCCGAACATCTTTTCAAGCATTACAATTACGTCATAAAATAAATACTCAAGCCTATTTGATTCATTAGCTACTTTGATTAAGGTGATATATTGGCCTACCAATGGAACTTGACCAGGAACCAAATAGGAATTCACTTATTTCACTTGCTACGCAGCATATAATAATTATAAAAGTTAATAAGTTTGTCACTCATGTATCTGGTCATCGTGTTTAATATTGTTCGGGTCGAGGGCATTGTTATTAATGTGTGTTGCCTTGCAAAAAAATGTAATATATAGTTTAGTTTATGGGGTTTAACGTCCCAAAGCGACTGAGGCTATGAGAGACACCGTAGTGAAGGGCTCCGGAAATTTCGACCACCTCGGGTTCTTTAACGTGCACTGACATCGCACAGTACACGGGCCTCTAGAATTTCTCCTCCAAAGAAATTCCAGCCGCCGCGGCCGGTATCGAACCCGCGTCTTTCGGGTCAGCAGCCGAGCACCATAGCCACTGAGCCACCGCGGAGGCAAAATGTAATATATACTGCGCGCCTATTTTCAAACAATCTATTCGTAAACACAGTGCGATGAAATGCTTAACAGGGGTCGCGTTCATACGAAATTAGCAGCAATTTTATCAAACATGGAGAACTCTGCCGCGAAAGGCTTGTGAATCGAACGGCCAACTAAAGCCTACGCAATACGTGAGCCCTTTTTATATAAAGCGGGGCCAGTGACACCTAGTGACACCGGCTCGTCGCCCAGCTCTCCATCACGTCCTTGGCCTGACCCGGATGGGCGCATTGTCGGGGGGACGTGACCGCTGGCTGATGGTCTGCCCTCTTTTAAAGCACCCACAGCAGAGAAAAAAACATACATAAAGAAGGCGTCCACGGGCCGGGGTGTATTCTGCACGTCTGGTTTGAAACGCCGGAACGCTGTTATGTAAAAGCGCACTAAAGCTATATTGCAGAAAAGCAATGTAGGTTACGACGACCCTGATTTGGCCTAGCTGCTGTTATCGATCGCAGAAAACTCCGCACGGTGTGCATGTTTGGATCGTACGCTCCGCGCAGGAACCCAATTCAGAGGCTTTAGATCGGAACTAGTCTAGTGGGGTAATATGCTTTGAAAAAGATTATGGCAATAGTTCTTGCCCTGCTAGCAAGTGAACTTGTAGCCCGGGATAGTCTCAAATCTGGAATAACGTGCACTTTAAGGTAAAAGGTAAGCAACTCGGGGCCTTGCTATCATGTGCACAGTTTCAACCTCTGCAAGTGAGAAACTCTTCCATGCGTTGGTGGAAACGGCCATCTGCTTACAGCGCCTCTAAACCAATGTTGTTTGAAACATGGCAGTGAAAGGCAACCAATGTCCGGAGATAGGGAGGTATTTTATTAAGAATGCCCGTGGAGTGAACCCTTGCTAATGTTCTAATAGCAATAGCTGTAATACTACGGCAGGTACTTGCTAAATTCTTGTCTAAAACTGTACGTGATTAGAATCATCTACACCAGTCATCCAGAAACGTGACAGACCCGGCGCATTTCAAATCAAATTTAAACGAGGTGTTCAACAAGAAATTCTTTCAACTCTCAGTCTAGGCGTACTCGGGCGAGCATCGTCCAGAGATAATGGAGAACATGACACCGAACCAGAATAACGTGGCCAGAATAACTGATCCGAAACACTGCGAGTTTCTACCTCTCGCGCGGCGCGTTTAACTGGCGCTGTGCTTTCAAACAGGAAGAAGTTCGAACATGAACATCAAAGTGATGTTTGAGCATAATGTTCATACCACAAAGAGGAAAATTGGTGTTCAGGAAAAGAAGGCGCACGAAATGTCTCACATATCATGTACGCCTCAAACGTGCGGCAGAACATGTAATGGAGGAAGGAGCGAAGGTTAGAATTAATTTGTGCAAGCTTGGATTCTCCGGCACGAATGTGACCGTATTTTTCTCAGTTGCGTCCACGTGCTGGTCGACAAAGCGACTGCGGTTGCGTCCTGCCGATGCAAACGTCCCGGCTTTCTTGTTCGCCGGGAATAATTTGGTATGTGTAACCAACTAGCGCACCAGTTCGTCCTGATCCTTCTATGAAGGGCATTCGAAGGCTACCTCCTATTCCTCAGTACGTGTGGAGCGGTGATCATGCAGTTTGCCACAAAATCTAGGAGCGCTAACACTCGCTACGAAAAGGTAACGAAAGGAAAATGTTTTATGAGGGAGGCTCCTCAATACTGGAGCACAGCTACCACCATAAATCCAATCGAATACGCTATGCCTCTCCTGCTCTCCTGCTGTGCATCTGATGCTAACATGTACTTGGGATGACAAGATAGACTGCAATTTTTTGCATCTTACTGACCGATAATCATTGCTGCGGACGCCTTGACTGCAATTCAGACGTTTATTTTTTATTTCTGGTTTGAATGTTTATTTTTATTATTCTCATTACAGCTATTTAAAAAAATCCAATCTGCCATGCTTTCATCAGGAACTTGAAATTTACTTTCATTTCTTTCATCACGAGGCGCACACCTCTGCAAAGTGACCCCCCTGAGGGTAAAAAAAAAATAATATCAAGTAAGGTACGTTTTATGTCCCAAATTCTGAGTACCCTTCATTACATTAAACCTGAGGGAAGGTTTCGAAGCAACCTAAAAAGGGCGTAGATAATCGAAAGGCGCATAAGTTCCCTCCCTCGGACGTTTGATCGAGTACCGCTGGCAATGCCGTCACCGTAGGTTGGTCAATACCGGTCGCAAGAAAATATAAGACCGCAAAAAGAAAAATATGGAAGACAGAAGCAGCGTCGATGCACGGCGCTAACGTGATGGCGACTCATTTGGAGGGCCGGTAGCCACCAAGGACAATACTTTGCTCCGCCGAGGAATCACGTCCAGACCACGCCGCTCTCTTCACCGCCACTCCCGTTTTCCTTCTTTTTTCTCCTTTGTTGTCGTGAAGTGATGGGAACTGCGCAGTGCCATTCGATTAATGGGCCTTCGCGCCACGTCTGCGCAATTACGAGGAGCACATCTTAGTTTCCACAGCACAACGCCCTGTGTCGCTCGCATGCTCGGCGAATGGGATCAAAAAGCAGCGGTGAACCTGTTAAAATGAAGGGTCGAAAAGAAAATCCGCTTATTCCCATAGATGGTGGGCGCCTGAGTGTTTCTGGCGCTCAGGGGCGATCGATGTCACGACATGAAGTTGAGACCTTATAATTACGAACGAAAGCTTCGTGTTTTTTATTCCGCTGATTTTTATTGCACCCAGTAATATTTCGGCCAGTATTAGACATTAACGCTTTCTGTGGACAGCCACCATTCTAAACACCTTTGGTTTCCATTATGCCAACATAAAAGCTTAGTGCAAATAGAACACGTTTAGAAGTTAAAAATAAAACATATTTTCGTGCGATAGATGGCTCCAGAAATTCAGGTAGGAATGTGAAGGTCGGATGCAGCATACGTACTTCAATTCAGAAGGTTCATTTATTCGCTACTGATTTCACTTCAGCTGACTGTATGCAGAGGCTACAAGATAGGACTGTGCGCACAATGTCCAGATGTATAGGCACAGTGAGCCTTGAGGAAAGCTTTGCGCCGAAACCTTACACCGGGAACTTTTTTCTTCATCACACGAGAACTTGGAATGTTATGATTAGCCTGTTCATGTGTTCAGTTCATGAGTGCATTCTATTTGACGATAACATATTTATGCAGCTCTGCGAAAAGGACATCAGTATAATCATCATCATCATTATGTCGGTCACTGAACATGAAACACGAGAAATTGAACACGGGTTGACAGGCTCGCTTCAAGTCAATAACGGCTTTTTTAGATTGATAAAAACGCACGCAGATCTTAACCAAGGTAGATAGGAACTAAAATTTCTGGTACGCACCAAGGAGATACTGCTTCGACGAGACCTGACATGATATGCGTATTCCCCAAAATATTGTCCCATGTTTCGGATTGAAGTAAGGACACTGCAAGTATTTTACCACGTTTGCTTCAGCCCGCCCATACTACACTAGAGAAGATTGCTATGTATGTTGTTCCCTCATGAAAAGGAAGTGAGATACAGGATACACCCAAACCAAGGACGAAAACGCAGTGTTTATTTTGTGTCCTGATTCACGCTTCCTTCTCAAGATGAAAAATCTACGACTCGCCCAACTCGCCATCTTGCTGATGTCCTCCTTTGTCACGTAGTCGGGGGTTGTTCCTGCTCTTGTGTTTGGGATGGCCTGGGTGCTTATAGCCGAGACTGGACCTCAGAGCTCGGCTTTTAATATGCCTCCATGCAGCTTGTGTGCAGCAAGTATATGCCCACATACCTACTGGAAAAGCGAAATATTTTATCCAGAGTACTCTGAATGTATTCGTAATCGAGCCAAATCTTGATTATTCTGCAAATCATTCAATGATAACAAATTTAAACCTTCGAGATCCCGATTCACTACATACCGTATCTCCGTAAAGGTTAGCACGTGAGAATCTCACAAAACTTTTCTGGCTTCGCAGTAATATGACTTTCACATGCTTACGAGTGAAGGGCCAATATTGGGGAATAAACGGACGATAGCTCATTATTGACTGGCCAGTCATGACGACCAACAAGACCATGTTCCATTCTTTATATACTACGACTAACCATAAACTGCACTTAATAAACAAGCGTTTTACTGCAGCAGCTCCAGCTGACCAAATAAAGGTCGCTGCAGAACTTGGCACAGACTTTCTTGCCGTGTGCCGAGCATCCGAGGTTATGACGTCATTGTCGAGACACAATGGAGCCGGGACGTGTCTCTCCCAGTCAAAATGCACGGGAGAGCCGGTCCCAACATACCAAGAATTTTTTGTCATCGGGTTGTTACGACATAATCGTCAGTAGTATTGCGAAGTTGTCTCTCGTCGCGACAGAGTTGGCTCTGTAGATACGACACGGGCCTGCATATAACTACAGGAAATCCTCTTGTCACGTCAAGAATTTCTGTCCTCACATCCCAAAATAGCACACGAAAATCTACTGTGACAACAAAAAAAGTTCCTCTTCTGCTCTTTGAGAGGGTTGGCAGTGATCCACCAAAGCAAAGGAGGCGAACGTGTCACGCTGATGTCTCGCTGGCCAGTGAAGCGCGTAATAATTCCAGGCGGTCACCTGCGCTCTTCCCACGCTTCCAACACAAGGAAACAAGCCGCGAGCCGCCGCCTCAGTCGAGCAAGTAAGCCTAGGGCACAGTTCTCGGCGGGTCCTTGGAGATGCGAAGGTCGATGTACCCCTTTTTGAAGGCGTAGCAATTGCTAGTTTTCCGCGCAAGGCGTTATTATTTTTTTCGCAGCTTTTATTCATCTGCAAACTTTGTCCCGTCAGTCTAAGTTCAAAACTGCGTGCGGACTTTTTTCCTTTCCTTTGGGGGGAAAGGGGGGGGGGGGTGAGGGGGGGGATGAAGTCTACGAGTGCACCTAACACGTCAGTAACTCAAAAGTGAACCTTCAAAAGTGAACCTTCTTTCAGGCCGCCGCGGTGGCTCAGTGGCTATGGCGATCGGTTGCGGACCCGATAGACGTGGGTTTGATCCCGGTCGAGTCGTTGCGAATTTCGATGGAGGCGAAGGAAGGCCCGTGTACTGTGCAAGCTAGAAAAGTGTGGTGAGGAGCTAGTTGGTACGACATTATGAGAACAAATAATAACTGCGCAGAAAGGACGGGTCAAGAGAAAGAGAACCACACGGGACAAACGCAGACTAACAACTGATTTATTCCACCGACTCCTCTTTCCTTCAAAAGCAAACGCATGCCCACCAACCACAAAAACAAAGACCACACTCATTTTGTGAAATCAAGGAGCTCCAGCTCTTTGCGATACAGGTGTACTGAAGCATCCCTACCACATTTGACAGGCCCTAATCTCGCGATTTCTAAGGCTTCGATAATTTCCCTTTCTTTCTTATCCCTCGAGCGTCCGATAACCTTAGTCCTGTCGAAAAGCGGATTACAATCTTTGTCATCATGCTTGCAAGTGCTACAATGCTTAGGGAATGTTAGTGCACGTTAAAGAACCGCATGTGGTTGAAATTTCTAGAGCCCTTCACTACGACGTCCCTATGGCGTGAGTCGCTATGTGGCATTAAACCCCCTTAAGGCAATCGAAGGCACGAAGGCACACACACACAAAATAGAAAGGAGTGAAATGGGAGTAAGCTGCCCTGTAGAGCACACCATTTTATAAAAGGGAGTGGGCTGGAAGACAGCTTACTCTCATTCTACTCCCTTAGCGGCGTATTTATGTTTAGAGTGCACATTGCTATAGTGTGCTTGCGGAGAGTTCAACACTAGGAAAAGCCGTGCTGACGAAACAGTGAAATCAAACCAAGTCTACTGACGCCCTGAAACGTGCTTGCGATTGTTAGTAATCTCACCCTGCGACGTCCCCTACAGAGACTGGGATCGTGTCTTACAATCGAAATGTGCCCTGAGCAAACTTTGCACTGATGGTTGCATAAGGGGACTCCTCCAGGCTTTTATTGCGTCTATCGCTGCTCTTTTCGCCTGTTGTTACTGTTGATAGTCGTTGCAGAATAGGCTCTAGTTCCCCTGCTAGGCCACGTAAGTGTGGTCTAGAAGGGCATATTAATGAGCTCACTAGACAATCCGCCTTATGCGCTTGCGCAATATGATGGGTCTGACGACAGGCGCCATCTGTGTGCAGTGTGCTAAAACTATCTCATTTCCTATTTTCCACGAGAGAGAAATGAGAATTCGATTCTCTTCTCTCTCCAAAACAGTGGCCTTTGAATGCTAACTGCTTAATTCGGCCTAATCATGCTTCGGGTTATTTTCAATGCACTCAAAAATTGCCAGGCGATATGCCTCGCTCTACACCGCGGGTAACTAAGCAAAAGCTGTCGTTATGCTCCTCCCTAGGTTTTGCTAATTCCTAAAGACTTGCTACAAAGACTAAGGCCTACAGATATTGGGGCAAAATAGCCTACCACACTGCTGACAAGGGGCGCACTGGTCACGTGTTTGGCGCTGCTCACGCGACGCTCTACACGACTACATGTTGACGGCTTATGCTTTGAACGCGCAGGGCAGCGCTTCTTGCAATTGGTTTGGCTCTAAAATTAAACTCATAGAAGCTTTTTAAATGCTAAGTTCGCGCCTTTTTTGAGAAAAGGCAATTAAGGCAACATTCCTAAATCTTCAAGTTGAAACAGTGATAGAGGAAGCAAAATAACCGCTGTGTT